>NC_047055.1:29589682-29772182 GCF_011762595.2 Tursiops truncatus | reverse complement strand
GGACGCTCGGCTTTGAGCACACTTGGCTTCTAGTGCCCAGGGTGCAGAAGAGGTGAAAACTGTCAAGTATCCAGGGGCACAGTGCGCCCGCCAAGAGGAGGCCCCCCGGTGCTCCTGCCTGCAGTTGTCGCAGCCCCTCTTAGTCACAGGGGGCCCGGGCACAAGGTGTGTCCTCAAGCCGCTTCCCCTCGGTGGGGCGCGCACCTCGAAATCAGCCTGACCCAGGCTGTCACACAACTGTTCATCACTCTTCGGATGCGACGAGCGCTTCATATCTGCCCTCCCTACGGGAGGTACAGACGATTAAGAAAGAGGAAGAATAACAAATACGGCACTTCAGCATTTTACCGAACGTCTGCTTAGAACCCAGCGCTGAATTATTCACTCACTTAATTCTCACAGCTACTCCACAAGGTCCACAGTAGAATTATCTCCATTTCACAAGTGACAAAACTGAGGCGAAAAGGTCAAACTAGTTGCCCAAGGTTACACAATTGATAAGGAGCAGAGCAGCACCCAGTTTCCCAAGCAGTGTGATTCCAGCGCCCAAGCTCTTAACCGCTGTGCAACGCTGCTTCCAAACTGGTGGAACTGCTACTCTGAGTCAGAATCTTGACTCTCTCCTCCCGGTTCTGTCAGCCAAGCCCCCAGCAAAAACCCCAGTCAAGCCTGTTTTTCCCCTTTGCAGGTCTTCTATTCATTCTTTGCCTTCTTGACGGTTACAGCCTGGGGCCACCATTTTACACCTCTTCCTTTGCCTTTTCTGCTTATAATTCCAGACTTCTCCTAGGAAAAATAATGGGAGCGTGCTGTTAGCAACCAGTTTACTCACTGTTTTTTGTTTTTTGTGTTTTGTTTTTTTTAAGGAAGTGATGGGGTGAGTGTGGGGACTGTAGTTCTTTATATTTCCTAATACTTCTCCCTTTGCCTACCAGTAAACTGATCAGGCATCTGAGATCTCAACATTGTTGACTTGGTATTTCAAATTCCATACACTGAAATTCTAGTAGTGCATTTTAAGTAACTTTGAAATTAATCAGTTACTCAAAAACTTGCAAGAACTAAAGCTATCACCACACTGTTGGGCTTTACCAAACTGGTAAAAAGGTAAGAAAGAACTCCAAGTGCACGTGTAATTTACATTATTATCTTTTACCTGTCAGTGGATTCAACACGATTCATCTTTGTTAACAGGCGTGCATTCATTGGCTTCTCCACTATGCTTATTCAATAATTGTCATCATATACCTGTGTTACACACAAAATGCCTATTAGGTGGAAAGCACCTGTTACAGGAGTTTACAGTCTCACTGAGATGTGTTTAAAGCAATTGATTTCAGCGTGTATGAAAAATCTAGCACGTTAAGTTAAAAATAAATAAGTAAATACAACTGAGTTGATATACATCCAAGTCATTGCTTCATCCCTGCCATAAAAAGGTTCAAGTGGGGTAGTTTTACAGTAAGTTCTCAAACAGAAATAACAGGAAAATGGGATGATCAGGTGTGGCCCTAGCAGCCCCAATTCACGCTGTTCACCCTTCTGATACATAGCAAGGATGGGGGCGGTTATAGAATCTGCATCTGAACAACGGGATAGGAATAAGATATATTACAAATAGACTTATTCGGTAGGAATTAGTTGCTATTTGGGTTAGGATGCTTTGAAAAGTTAATCTAGTGGACAGAGCTCTGACTTGGAGTCAGTAGACACTTACGAGCTATGTCACATTAAGTTAACCCCAACACCTCTCTTGAGTGTGTTCTTCCTGAATTCAGAGTGGGGTAATAATGATATTGGCCTGATCTGCGTCACAGCATTGTTCTAAGTTTCAAAACAAAAAACGTCATGTGAAACTACCTTGTAAACCTGTAAAAAATATATATATAAATGTAATGCAATGTTTTCATTAATATCAGACTGATTGGCCATTAGAAGCTAGGGATTTAATCGTGAAGGATGTTACAAGTTAACCTGTAGCCCAAAATGTGAAGAATCAGAAAAAGCATTTGGAATACAATAGTACAATAAAAATCTAAAGAATGGGGAGATGTAACAGAGGTTCAAGGAATAAGAAAACAAGTCAAAACAAAATATTAGTGGTGAAGAGAATACAGAAAATGATGCTGGCTATTATGGGCTGAATTGTACCCCCCCCTCAAAATTCATATGTTGAAATCTTAACCCCTAGTATCTCAGAATGTAATGTTATTTGGAGATACATTATTTAAACAGGTAATTAAATTGAGGTCTTTGAGTGGCCCTTAATCACACATGACTGTTGTCCTCATAAGAAGAGGAGATTCGGACACACATGGGCATACACACTACCATGTAAGGACATAGTGGGAAGGCAGCCATCTGCAAGCCAAGGAAAGAGGCCTCAGAGGAAACCAAACCTGTTGACACCTCGATCTCGGACACATAGCCTCTGTGAGAAAATAAATTTCTGTGTACTGTTTATTGTTGTTTAAGCCATCCAGTCCATCGTACTTTGTTGTGCCTGCTCTAACAAACTAATATAACAGTAAAAATTTAAATGCCAGATGGATATCCTCCGCATTAGTTACTGTTAATTGCTGCCTAACAAATTGCCACAAACCTGGTACTGGCCTAAAACTACACACATGTATTACCTCAGTTTCTGGGGGTCAGGAGTCCAGACATAGCTGAGCTGGGTGTGATGCTCAGAGTCTCACAAAGCTACAATCAAGGTGTCGGCCGGGCTACGTTCACACGTGGAGCTCAGAGTCTTCTTTCAAGCTCATTCAGGTGATTGTGGATTCAATTCCTCAGGGTTGTAGGACTGACACCCTGGGCACCTACAGGCTCTAGAGACTGCCCCTCTCCACAGTCAGCTTACAACAGGGCTGTTCGTTTCATCATGGTCAGCAGGAGAACTCTCTCCTCCAGAAGGGACTTTAATTATATCTTCAGAATCTCTTCACTGTTGTCATGTAAAGTAACCTAATCATCAGACTGGTCACCAAGCATATCCACAGGTCTCGACTACACTTAAAGGAGAAAGGAATGTACAGGGCGTGTACACTGGAGGGCAAGAATCTTGGAGGTCATCTTAGAATTCTGTCCACCATGTCCCCCAACAGTTTGACAAGACCAATTTAATTATATATTTATAGAAATTCAACAAGACAGAGATCGTGCAGGCAGATGTGGACATGCGTGTACACATGTACACACACCAAAGAGCACCCAGACCACAGCTGAGGCCTAGTCCCTCAGGAAGCATTTGCCAGCCTGCTGTGTGCCTAATAGATATGAAACCAAAGGGTTTCGATTGCATTAACTCTGATTAAAGAACAAATTGAAAAGTATTAGGACACCTTTTTTGACCTCTCTGCTCAATTTGCATTTCTTTGAAACACTCAGCTGGTCCATTATTGAATGGAACCGGTATTTATAGAGAGCCCACAGAGGGTCTGCTTAGCCCCTTACTCACTCCATAGAGTGAAATAAGGAACAGAATAAGGAGAAAGGTTTCTATTCCCCTGTGGCTCACAAAATAGTCTAGACAAGTCACCAAAACATATATATGGTGGGGTGGGGTGTGTGTTTAAATACAGAAATAAACACACACTTTCTAAGTGAAGAGAAACCAACATGTACTATCCTCTTAGTCAGATAAGTGAACTCTTAAATGGGCTTCAAGGAGAGGTCAAGATTGAGCTTGAAGCCAGGAAAGGATCTAAAGGATCTGTACAGATTTTCTTAACATCAAGGATGAAACTAGCCATAAACTACACTAACCAGATTTTGTGTGCAGGACTCTGGGAAGATTCTAACCCTGCCCTCTTCTGTCAAAATTTCAGAGCTGACTTCTCAACACAGCTCCTATGCACTTCATTCTTACAGGAGCTCAAATCTGGAGGGTTAGAAATCAAAAATGTCCTGGGTACTCTGGTATCAAAGCGTTCTAAAAATAGAACTATAGGATGAGTGCAAAGGATACCATTGAGGCGTTTTAAGCGTAAGAGTGATAAGAGGCAATGTATGTTTGAGAGTCACCATGACTTCTCTGAGTTGGACAGGGGCAAAGGCAAAAGCAGGGAGACTGGTAAGAAGGCTGCAGTAGGCAGACAAGTGATGATGCAGCCTAGAATAGGGTGGTGGCAGTAGAGACAGAAAAAGAGGCAGATGGAACAGAGATATATTCAAGAGGATGACCCAGCAACTAGGAAGACCCATTCAACTAGATGAAAGATGATGTCATTTATTATCCTGGGAAAGACGGAAGCATCTAGGTTTTGGAGGAGGGTTTTTTTCTGGGGCGGAGGGTGGATTGCATTGCATCAAGAGTTCCATTTGAGACATGTTACCTTTGTCAGTGAGATATTCAAGAGGAGAGATCAAGCAGGCAGGAGTGCATGCATCAAGGGCTCAGAATAGATTCTCTGTGATGGAGAGGCCCCATTGGCAGGCTTCTATAGGAAATGGTACACAACTGTTGTCTGTCTCCCCACCAACTTGCTGAAACATGACTTACATAACAACCTGGATATATCTCAAAATAATTATTCTAAGTGAAAGATGCCACACAAAAAGGGGTGCATACCTTATGATTCCATTTATATAAAATTCTAGAAAATGAAAATGAATCTATAGCAATAGAAAGCAGATCATATTTATTGAATGTTTCCCATATGCAAGGCCATGCTACACTCTATGAGAGACACAAAGAAATATAAGATCTGGTCTCAAAATGTATAAAATCATTTTGAGGAGATATGTCAAAGCTCAGGTCACCACTATACCAAGCATGTGTGGTAAGTGTCATATGTGTGATACAAGCAATGGGAATTCATATAATCACTCTTTGTCATATCAGTAAATTGGAAATAAAGTCCCGACATCAGAAATTTGGTTAAATATATTATATGAGTATATAATTGAATACTCCACACTCTTTCAAAAACAATACATGATTTCATGTGTTGAAATGGAAAGATGTTTATGATAGGCTACAAAACGGTATTATGATTCTCCTCCCACAATAAACATATATGCATTCAGAGAAATAATTAGGAAACTATACAATAAGATAGTAACAGTGATTATCCTTTCATGTATAAGATTATGGGGGTTATTATATTCTTTTCCTTGTATGTACTTTCTGATTTTTCTGTACTGAGACTGGAAGAATAAAATAATGTAATTTTTTCTAATAAAGAGGAAAGGCTTTAGAGAAATTCTGATGCAGAGTCATGTTTTAGCCAAGTCATTTTCAAAATTTTTTTATTGAGGTTTAATTGACACATAACATTATATTAGTTTCAAGTATACAACATAAAATGAGTTGATATTTGCATACATTGGGAAATGGTCACCACAATAAGTCTAGTTAACATCAGTCACCATACATAGTTACAAAACTTATTTTTCTTTTTTTTTCTTGTGATGAGGACTTTTAAGATCTACTCTCTTAGCAATTTTCAAATATGCAGTACAATATTATTAACTATAGTCACCATGCTGTGCATTACATCCCCACGACTTATTTAGTTTATAACTCAAAGTTTGTACCTTTTGACCCCCTTCACCCACTTTGCCCCCCCCAACCCCCTCCAGGCATGTCATTTCTAGATGGGACTATATCCACTAGAGATACAGAACTAGAGCAGGTAGTTAGAATACATTTCTAGAGAGATGGTAGTTAAAACAATGGAAATAATTAAGAAAACTCAGGGGAGCTTAGACTCACAGAAGACTTAGTTACCACAGGAGACACCAAAAGAATGGGGAGAAAAAGAGATCGCCTCCAAGTGAGAAACAAGAAAACATCAGAACCAATGGAGAGGTAGCTGTGCTAAACATGAGACAGTGAGGGGCACTTACTCTCACAGAGAGCATGGTAACACTCTCCAAGTAGAAGTTTGCAGAGCAAGTGTAGAATTTTAAAACTTACGATGCCTTTTTAAAAATTTACCGCAATATTACCATATAAAAATAGTGTCATCTTTCTCAAATGCAAATCTAAATATGTCACTTAGTTTCAAACTGCTTCTTCTTTGCACATTAGAACTCACAGAAATCAGGAGATGGGCTGGAAACGAACGCAAAGACCATTTTGTCTTGGCACTTGATTTCACTGATGAGAAAATTGAGGCCCAGAGAATTAAACTGATTTGCCCAGGGTCACATAACCAGTGACTTAAATATAGTTAAAATTTTTCAGCTGTTTGTGCTAAAGGGGAATGCAGGAGGCTTGGTAAATGAATCCTTAGATATTCCACTAATCTCACTTTGTCAACAGTTTCAAGGTCCTCCTTTCACAACCTTTTCCTTTCCTGTAACTCTGGCTGGCCTACTCTATCCCCCTTCTTTCCACCTTCCCCTTTCCTTTCTCCTAAACCTGTCTCTTTTGCACTAACTGCTTTATTTTGCCAGGACTTTGCCCATATGATCATCATAATAAGAATGCCCCCTTCTTGCCATCCTAGCAAATAGCTTCTGCTTTTACCAAACTCAGCTCAAGTGTCACTTTCCCTAAGAAGCATTTTCTGTCCACCCAGGCGGTAATGCACACACCTCAGTGCAGTGGTGAAGAGCAAAGTTTGTCTGGGTTTGAATTCAAGTTCTGCCACTCACTGTGACCTTGGGTAAATTACTGAATCTCTTTTTGCCCACTTGTAGTATTTTGTAACATGAAGATCCTAATAATTCCTTATCTATTGGATTTTCCTGAAGGCTTAATAAGTTACTATACATGAAAGCACTTAGAACCATGCTTGGTACACAGGAAACTCCACAGAACTCTTAGGTACTATCATTATCTTGAACCCACTCCTCTCACCAGAGCACCTGAAATACTCTCTGGTATTTTGTACATGCCTGCCTCTCTCTACTAGACTATAAGCAGTTAAGGGACACATAACATAATTAGATGTGAAATATGATGTCAGAACTACTTTTGAAACGACTTCCATGTCACTTCCTCCAGGCTGGCAGGTGAGCTCCCCTAAATACTGTGTAACTTGGGCAAGTCTTTTACATTCACTGACTCTTCTCCAATCTATAAATGGGATGGTAACACTCACTATTCAACATGTCTCAAATTGTGATGAATAGTGAGTTAATGTTACTAAGGTACTTCAAGATAAAAAGGACTACAGAACTGCACGGTGTTTTTAACAGGGTTTGCCTTCTTTATTCTTAGAGACAGCAACTGTGACTATAGGAACTTTGTTTACAGGGAAGCTCAGCTTCTGTTTTTTCAGGTTGACTTTCTTCTGATGTAACATTATATGTCCTTCTGGAGGGCTCGCCTAGAGATTTCAACGGCAATGTAAGTAGCAGGAACTCCTTGGGAACAATGGTCCCTGTTTTGTAAACATGATATTGTTAGGGGTCTCTGCCTCTTATCATTAGGTAGGACCTGAACAACATCTGATCAAGTTTCTTTCTCCAATCCTTCATCCCAACGAAGTCTCCATCGCATCTGCAGTTGTTGATCTGTTTCAGTAACTGATTCTATCCAAAAGCCAAACCTTCCTTAATCAGCAGTGATGACTTCTCGTGCCCACTAACAGCCACAGCAGACTTCAGACTCCCTCAGCCTCTGCTAACACCCACAAGATAAAGAACTCTAGAGCAGCACCCGCCAACAGAAATATAATGTGAGCCACAAACGTTACCCACATATGCAATTTTAAATTATCAAACAGCCACATTTTAAAAAGTAAAAAAAAAAGTGAAATTAATTTCATAATATATTTTATCTAATTCAATAAAGCCAAAATATTTTCAACGTGTAATCATTACAAAAAAGAATCAATGAGATATTTTATATTACTCTTTTTTTGTACTAAGTCTTTGAAATCCAGTGTGTATTTTACACTTCAATACATCTTAATTTGGACTGGCCACATTCCAACTGCTCAGTAGCCACATGTGGCTAGTGGCTACTGTACTGGACATGGTAGGTCTAGAGATCTGGTTTATTGACCTGAAGTAACCTAAAATTATATACCTATACATACCAGAGAATGGTCTCCAGCAGCACTCCCCTCACACAATACCCTGAGTGCAAGAAATGACATGGAAAGTGTAATTTTTTATTGTCTACACATGAAAGGTTTTGCTAAGTACCACTAATAAACTACAAAGGCATCATATAGTAATATGATACAATAGCAAATACGATAGTACAGAAAAATATGAAAATTCTAAAGGATTTAACTGCACATAAAAGACCAGCTATGGGCTTCCCTGGTGGCGCAGTGGTTGAGAGTCCGCCTGCCGATGCAGGGGACACGGGTTCGTTCCCCGGTCCGGGAAGATCCCACATGCCGCGGAGCGGCTGGGCCCGTGAGCCATGGCCACTGAGCCTGCGCGTCCGGAGCCTGTGCTCCGCAACGGGAGAGGCCATAGCAGTGAGAGGCCTGCGTACCGCAAAAAAAAAAAAAAAAAAAAAAAAAAAAAAAAAAAAACACCAGCTATTTCATTTCTGACCAATCAGATGAGAAATAGGCAGCAGGAATTACCCATTGCATTGAGTGTATCAAGTTTAGAACTGGAGACATTTTAAAAATAACAGCAATGCTTTGTCTGAATTTGTGATGATTTAGAATCACATGAATATTTTTTTAACATGAATATTTTTAAGAAGAACAATGGTATTACTTTCAAGAATATAGAGAAATGCAAATTAGATTGTCAAAGAGTTGGTAGAAACCCTTGATAGACCCCCTCTATTGATCAGGAAGACAAGTCAGCCAACAGTCGGCCAATAATTCCTACATGCTATTTCCTTTTCTCCCCGACAGCTTCTACTACTCTTCAGGTCTCTGTTTAACGTTTTTCTTCAGAAGACCTTTTCCCATATCCTAGACTAGAATGGGTGTTTCCGTAAAATTCCCAAAGCATCCCGTACTCAAATAATATCACCCCATTAATGTAAACCATTATTTGCTTTTCATGCTAGAATGTAAGCCCCGTGGAGGGATGAACTAGGTGTGTCTTGCTTGTTAGTGAACTCCAGTGTCTCAAATGAAGCCTGGCACACTGGGAGCACACAAATATTATTGATTTAAGTTATTAACTCAAGTCACTAGTAATTATGTTTTGTTATGGACTAACTATATTAGCATGTGAATTGCACCTAAAAGAGTGCATCAACAGTGTTGATTCTTTAAAGTACTTTACACTCTTCTAATACAATCTTACTTGTAATACTAATGTTCTTGGCAATGTTCTTATTTTTCCATAGAAAGGGCAAAATCTCAGTTTTGGTCTAAATATTCTCAGATCCTCAATCAGTGGCGTGCACATTAATGAGGCTATCCTGTATATGATTAGATTATCCTTGGAACTTCATACCAGCCACTTCATCTCGGGGATTAAACTTTCAGAATGTGACTTATCTACGTGACATAACTGATTTTAAGGAGGCGTCTCTTTTTAGTTCAGGCCCTAAGTACTTTACCGAAATACAGAGTTTGGATATAAACCCCAAATTGTTTAATACATTCACGATATAGGAAGTTGCATTTCAATTGAATTTTAATTTTCCTGGCATTCTTGGAAAAAATAATTTTTTGAACATCTATTTCCCTACAGCATGAAATACGTACAGCCAGGAGCTACTCCATTAAGCAGCCGCACCCGTCCTGCCCAACTCTAACACGATGCTAATAATTAGCAGTGCAGCCTCAGGAATGTTACAAAGGTTCTGAACTCTTCCAAGTCTCCCATCTCACTCCTCACCCCAACCTACCCAAGGACACTTTTGCTTGCCATTCTTTGGTTTGACATACGCTACTGTTTTGCTTATTACTCTTAAAGACTAGAGTTAATATTTGTTGAGTGCTATGGTGGACCAGGTACTGTGGTAAGCCCTTTAGAAACATTATCTCATTGAATCCTCACAGCAATCCTATGAGGTAACTGCCATCAGTGTTCTCATTTCACAGAGGTGCTCTCTGAAGCACACAAGGTTAAACAACGTCCATAAGGATTCACAGGTATTAAGAGGCAGAGCTGGACTTTGATCCTGAGCAGGCTGGCTCCAGAATCTAGGCTACATTATTTTGATGAAAATGTTGGTATTCTGGTGCCACCCAAGGGAGAGCTCCCCTCTTCCTTGCTCTGGCCTTCTCATTGGAAAATAATAAAAACTATATTACTTCTACTCAAGATACTTGGGTATATATCAAATCATCATGTTATACACCTTAAACTTACATAATGTTATATGTCAATTAGATATCAATAGAGCTAAAAAAAAATTTTAAAGATACTTTGGGTATAGATATAGTGAAAAGAATGTCTATTAGGTTTTTTTTTAATTTAAGTTGTACTTTCATTCGTCTTCCTAAATTCTACCTACCTTTTTTATGTATTTGAAAATCACTACAACAGACTTTTTTCCAACATGAAACAGTTTATAGAATATTTATTACCACGATCCTTGTTACAGACAGCTTTTTTTCCTCTGCTCAAGCTTCATCTAAAAATTGAGCTATATGAATGGGAGGTATACAATTTTTGAGTTGGAAAAGATCTTAGAAAGGATCCAACCTCCTCACCTTAAAGGCAAAGATCCCTCGGTCAAGACTGAATATGCCAGGCCTTTAGTTCACTAATTCATTAATTCTGCAAATATTTATTGAGTACCTACTATGTGTTCTACATGGTACAGAAGAGACAATTATCCCTTTAAGAGCTTATATGCTAGTAGGGGGAATAAGATAATAAGCAAGCGAACAATTGAATAAGTAAGATAATTCCAGGTAATAAGAAGTGTTTTGAAGAAAATAAAATGAAGAAATGGGATAGTGAGTGATCTGAGATGGGAGGAGCTATTTCTGAGGGATGGTCAGGAAGTACTGCTCTTAAGAAGTAAAATTTGCACTGAGCCTTGAATGAAGAGAAGAAGCCACCCAAGCAAAGATCTGAAGGAAAGTCATTCCAAAGAGGAAATGGCAAGTGAAAAGCCCTGAGGTGGGGATGAATTTGATGGATTAAAGGAATAGAAAAATAGCCATTATAGCTGAAAGACAGTAAACTAGGGGCTGAGTGGTAAAGTATGATATCATGAAAACGTGGATAAAAACAAAATCGCTGAGGGCCTGTGGTCTGTGTCAAGGAATTTTAATATTATTCTAAATGTAATAAGAAGCCATGGGAAATGTTGGAACAAGGCAGTGATATGACGTCTTAGTTTTTTACATTATAATATTAACTGGTGCTAAAGCCTTAAATCAGAGTCCAATAGCTATAACTCATCATTAGCTCTCAGTTGTAGACAGAATTGCCTGACCATGAGTTGAGTTTAATATCAATGCTTTGAGAAAATAATGGAAATTTTTAGAAATGATAGCAACTGCAGTTATAGTAATGGCCCCCATTGAATTACACCTCCCTGGACCCATTGCCTTCCTATACTTCTTTAACACATTGACTCTGAGCTTGGCCTCCCACATTGACTCTGTGACTTGCTTTGACCAATGGGACATAAGCAAGACGTCACAAGCAGAGGCTTGAACTTAGGCATTTGAACTTGCTCTCCCTTATTGCTGGTGGAACCCAGCAACCATGTGAAGAAGTTCAGGGTAGCCTGCTGGAATGTGAGTGACACTTGGCCCAGATTCTTCCATCACCCCTGCTGACAGCCAGCCAACTGCCACCAGACGAATGAATGAACCCGACCACAAACATAGACCCTGCTGGCACCCAGCCCAGCTACAGCCAGCCCAAACTGTCACATCACAGGCTAGTGAGCAAGTCAAACATTTTAAGCCACTAAATTTGGGGGTAATTTATTGTGCAGAAATGAGTAACTGAGGCAGCTATATAAATAGAATCTATTTTAATAAGCTTAAAGGCAACCAAAATTTGTGCATTACCATATCCAAGCTACTTTTAAGTTACACTTTGTAAAATGATTCAATCAGTTTCAAGGTGCTTAAGGCAGTTTAAAATGATAAATTCACAAAATATCAATGATACAATATTTAAAAAACCATTCCAGATTTATTAATATTATAGTTACTCCTGTGCAGATATTCAAATACGGTTACTATACATAAACATCATTCCAAAGGGATACATCTTTATTAGTTTAGTGGCTATTTCTAGGGAAGGAACTTGTAAATCCACCTCATTCATGCAATTAGCTTTTTTCTTTCATTTAATTTTTGAATAACAAATAATTTTTATTTGGTTCAAAACCAAAAGAATCATAAAATGATATCCAGTTAAAACTTCTTCCCATTTCTGTCCTATCCACCTAGTACCCCCTTCCCACATAACCATTATTATTCATTTCTTATATATCCTTCCAGAGTTCGTGATTTTTTTATTCAAGAACTAAAACAGCAAAACCATATTTGTATGTGTTTTAAAGTAATAAATGGCAAAAAAAAAGGGGGAGGATATAATGGTATTTGTTAAAAGAGAACTCTTTCTGCACAGGATGGTTGCCATTCTCTTTGCCATCAATTTTTGCTTGGGTTTTATCAACTAAGTTAATTGAAGAAGTATTTGTTGAGTCTCCTCTCAAGCACAATTCTAGGTGCTGGCACTATACGTAGCCCAGGTAAGAACATCATCAATATACTATGGTGAAACCAAAAGTAGGTTTTAATGCATGACTCTAATTTCTCAATAAAACAATAATTTTTATAAATGTAGTAGTCTCTAACCAAGAAATCCAAATTTTTCTACTGAACATGTTAAAGGAAATTGAATATTTAGAAAGCAACTGATCAAAACATAAACAGCTGGAAAGAGCAAACATGAAGTCAAAGAAAAGAAAAATACAAGAAACTTGAGAAAACAGCTTTAGGAATGTCCATAGTTACTAGTTTTCAACCACCAGGAACATGTCCAACCAAAACTAAGATTTAAATGCCTTCAGGGAAAAAGGAGTTTCAACACTTAGCAGCTTCATTACTAAGAAAGTATCTGACCTAAATTCACAGGAGAACCACTCATATTTTAAGTTACCTCATAGTAATCTATTTCTCAAGCTTATAAATATATTGGTGATGTGATGGACTCGAAAGCATTTTAGAACAAAGACCACACACGGAACTTTAATATTAACTTGTACTGAGATAACAAACTAACTAAAAACTAAATAATGTATGTCCCATGAGAAGTCACAACCCAAAGCTACAACACAGCATTATGCTGCATAAAAAGTCAGAAGGCAGGCTTGGCCAACCATGAGATCACCACTTGCATTTTTATGTATCCCCCTCCCAGTATTTGAAAGAACTTTCACAACTGAAATCGGTTCAAACAAATATGTCCACAACGTCCTTTAATAGCCTTCAGGGTTTAGCATTTTATTCTCAAGTGAATACTTTTCCACACATCATTATGATTACAGTCAGTTTTGATGTTGAAAGCAAACAGGTCTTGAAAGCAGATGTTTTCAAAGTGTAGTTAATATATAAAGTTTCTCAGCTCTGCAACTTTTTTTCTATTATCCTTATAATAGAACTAGGTGGGGGACTTCCCTGGTGGCTCAGTGGTTAAGAATCCGCCTGCCAATGCAGGGGACACAGGTTCAAGCCCTGGTCCAGGAAGATCCCACATGCCGCGGAGCAACTAAGCCCAGGCGCCACAACTACTGAGTCTGCGCTCTAGAGCCTGCGAGCCACAACTACTGAGCCCGTGTGCCACAACTACTGAACCCCGTGCCTAGAGCCCATGCTCCGCAACGAGAGAAGCCGCCGCAATGAGAAGCCTGTGCGCCGCAATCAAGAGTAGCCCCCGCTCGCCACAACTAGAGAAAGCCCGTGCGCAGCAACAAAGACCCAATGCAGCCAAAAATAAATAAATAAATTTTAAAAAAAGAACTAGGTGGGAGGAAAGGGTAGAGGTGCTATTAATGGATTAGTTTGAAAGAAAACATGACATAAGCAAATGATGCCCTTCAATGGAGAGAAATTCATGCAACTTCGTATTGGACAACTGTGCTAGGGTTCTCCAGAGAGACAGAAACAATAAGATATAAATATACATATATATATATATATACACACACACATACAACATATAAGTTTATATATACATATTATATACAAGATTACATATTATATATATAAATTAGATATATTATATATGTAAGAGAGAGAGAGGTTGATTGATTGATTTAAGGAATTGATTCACACAGTTGTGGAGGTGCACAGGCTAGAGATCCAAGGAAGAGTTGATATTGAAGTTCAAGTCCATCTCCTGGCAGAATTCCTCCTTCCTGGAAGGAGGTCAAAATTTGTCCTATTAAGGCCTTCAAATGACTGGATGAGGCCCACCCACATTGCTGAGAGTAACATGCTTTACTCAAAGTCTACTCATTTAAATATTAATCTCATCTCCAAAATGTCTCGTGAGCAATAGCTAGAATAATACTTGACCAAATATCTGGGTATCTAGGCCTAGCCAAGACGATACATAAAATTGACTATCACAACAATGAATCCTCAACAAATATTTCTTAAGCAGTACAGATGTTCCTGGAAAACGGTACATAAAATGAATTTTTATAGATAGAAGCCCCATGAGACTTCTCAAACACACTACTTTTAATCTGCAGCTCGGCCCTGCTAGTCCCTGAGGCATTCCAAAAGGGCAATAACCCAATAAACAGTCACACTCAGCCAGCAAAGGCTGGAGACCTAGAGGACTGGTAGTTGAGAGAAGTCTTGCTCTTCTTAAACTGGCAGACCAGAAGTGAAGCCTGCACATGCTCACATTAGTTCTCCTTCTAATCCCCAGTGGGTTTGCTCAGTCGAGAAAAGTGGCCTCCTGCCTTGGATTCTTTTTTTTTTTTTAATGTTAAGTCAAGGTTTTTGGTTTTTATTTTTATTTATTTATTTGGCTGCACCGGGTCTTAGCTGCGGCATGCGGGATCTTTCATTGCGGCATGCAGGATCTTTAGTTGTGTCTTGTGAACTCCTAGTTGTGGCATGTGGGATCTCATTCCCTGGCCAGGGATGGAACCCGGGCCCCCTGCAATGGGAGTGCAGAATCTTAGCCACTGGACCACCAGGGAAGTCCCCTGCCTTGGATTCTTGCTTTGCACTCCAGTTCCTCAATTTGAGGCTCAATGCCCGCCCTGACCTCAACTTACTTGACCAGAGACCAAATGTTCTCAGTACCCCATGAACTGGGGCTGCTTCAACAAACCAAGAGCAACTATCTGCCTGATTCCAAACGGCAGCACATGGATGTTCTTCAGCGCTCGGGTTTGCTGTGTCCCCTTGAACACTTAATTCAGGTTCTGAACCCAATTCCAATGTGTGTTTCTGTGTTTGTGTGGCAGTGGTGGTGGTGGTGGTGGGGTTATCCCTCAAAGCAGCAAGCAATTCTCCAGACACCAGCTGGCTGTCCTACAATTCAACTCAATTCTGACACTATCCACCCGGAGATAGCATCAGATTCTGTAAGTTAAGGGCTCAGTCCCTCAAAACTGCCCCCTCCCCCAACTTCAGGTTATCACTTGTGCTTCTGACTAACCAACTGTAGAGTGTAGGTTCCAACAACCTTCTCCTTGGGATCAGTTAATTTAATAGAGCGGCTCACAGAACTTGGGAGAAACACGTTACTAGATTTTACTAGATTACCAGTTTATGATAAAAGAATATAACTCAGGAACGGCCAGATGGAAGAGATGCACAGGGAAAGGTATGGGGAAAGGGCAAGGAGCTTCCATGCCCTCTCCAGGCTGCCACTCTCCCCAAATCTCCCATGTTTACCAACCCAGAAGCTTTCTGAACTCTGGCCTTCGAAGTTTTTCTGGATGCTTCATTACATGTGCATGAATGATTAAATCATTGGCCAATGACCACTGATTCAACCTCCAGGCCCTCTCCCCACAGCTGGACATCAAGGGGTGGGGCTGAAAGTTCCAACCCTTTAATCACATGGTTGGCTCTCCTGGCAACCTACTCCCAGCCTCAGACACGGTCCAAAAGTCACTTCATTGACATAACAAAAGACACCTTTATTGCTCTCCTCCCAGAAAATTCCAAGGCTTTAGCAGCTCTGTTCCAGAAATTGGAATGAAGACCAAATATATATTTCTTGTTAGAAATCACAACACTATTTGGAATGCTTTCTCCCCCAGAACTCATTCCGTTTCAATTTCCATATCCTTGGGAGCCATTATACAGACTGTTAAATTCTCCTGTCCTTCCTCAGGTTCCACCGCTTCCCCACTAGCCTGTGCTTGCGTGCACAGTTTATGGCAGTAGAAGAAAAGGAAAAAAAGTAAAAGTGAATCCTATCCGTTCTGCAAGATCAAATTCCTGAATATCATATTTTCACAGAACTGAGTATATCAGATTTGAGTGTGGATTCAGCTACATCTTGTAGAACAAAAGTATGAAAAGTGTGCACTATAAACAAGAATACAATCATAGGGCTTCCCTGGTGGCGCAGTGGTTGAGAGTCTGCCTGCCAATGCAGGGGACACGGGTTCGAGCCCTGGTCTGGGAAGATCCCACATGCCGCGGAGCAACTAGGCCCATGAGCCACAACTACTGAGCCTGCGCGTCTGGAGCCTGTGCCCCGCAACAAGAGAGGCCGCGATAGTGAGAGGCCCGTGCACCGCGAAGAAGAGTGGCCCCCGCTTGCCATAACTAGAGAAAGCCCTCGCACAGAAACGAAGACCCAACACAGCACAATAAATTAATTAATTAATTAACAAACTCCTACCCCCAACATCTTCTAAAAAAAAAAAAAATACAATCATAATATTTCTGCTAAGTCTCAGTTATTTTGACCCTACTGCAAAGGGACTTTCTTTGCATGAGAATCACATATTCTAAAATTATGATCTTAATAGCAAAATGAGCTAAAAAATATTTTTAAGTTTTAAGAAAAATTGATCACGAAATTATTTTTTAAATATCTGTATCTGTAAAGCATATTAAACCAGGTTGTCTAAGCGCGCCTCGCCTGTAAATCAAACACCTCTGAAAGATACCTTCTTTTCCCCACTGATGTATATTTTTAAAAATACTAGAAGACAGTTTTAACATTAACTTGTATTTATGTTACTAGATACCTACCAGTCATTCCTTGCTTTGTGTGTCAGTGTGTATGTGTGTGTGTGTGTGTGTTCCCTCAGGGCAGCAAGACATGTCACATAATTTTTATTAGTTAGCACTCCCCCACCCTGGGCTACCATGATTGACTTATCTAGACAGAATTCAGATTTGAGCACGCATTAGGAACCCACTGGGCAGGAAAATGGGATCAAGAAGGACATACTCTCACCAGAGGCAATAGGAAACTCCAGCCCTAAAATGGTGAGCTGAGCCAGAAAGGATGTCAGTCAGCCATAGACCAGATGCCAAAGGAAAACTTAGGGAAAAGATCAAATCCTGAAGGGGTCAGAGATGGGAATGATCAAAATCAGAGTACAGAGCCAAAGGAGAGAAACAGGGAGACAAGATCAAATCAGGAATAATTAGGGGCAAGGGAAGCCACATCAGTTGACTAGAATTGCCCTCTAGCCATTGGGGCCGGCTTCAGAGAGGCCCACAAAAGTGTGCTGAAAGGAAGGGCAGGTAAGTCAGCCCAATGTAAAGAGTCAGGAATGAGGTGGATTAATATTTCCTATGGTACCTTTCACAAAGTAAATTCTCAGTTAATATTAACTGAGCTAGTCAAGCAATAATTAGGTACACACAATCCTGGTGGTCAGAAAGTTAATGTGGCATATTAGCGTGCACAGGAATAAAATAGACCAAAGTTTAAAGCACACCATTGGTAAGCCATGGGACTTTGTTTTACGACAGTAAAACCAGAACTGCTTCAGAGTCTGGCAGGCTAAGACCAGATTTGAAGAGGTACGTGGAAGAAGGAAGGAAAGAGAAGCTCGTGCTTATTGAATACCAATGCCCTTGCATACTTTGCTTACTTCAATTGTCCAAGGGCTACGAGGCATTCACGATTTTACAGATGAGGAATCTGGAGGAAGGTTAAGTACCTTTCCTAAGGTCACGCAGTCAGAATTCAAATGCAGATCTGATTCCAGTATCCATGCTCTTTTTGAATATTCCACCCTTATGAACCAGGTTGGGAAGGAGCACAGACCAGTCAATGGAAAATCTAAGAAAGCAGCACCCTGTCAAGAGAAGAACAAGAAGGATCTCTGGAGGAGAGGGATTGTCACTTCTTGAAAAGATACTGCAATTTAACTCTACTCCTTGTGACTTTGTGACTTGCGATAACCAAGCCATGATCCAGGTAGCAATCACTACTATTCACTGAAAACTTACTCTGTACTCACACCCTATGCTAGATACATATATTAAGCATTACCGTTTCCAAAGCATTTTCATAGTCCTTGTTTCATCCGGCCAAGACAAGGACTCAGATACACGGAAGAAAGCCAGATTTCAGAAATGGGAAACAAGTTAGGGCAACAATGATAACCTCATACTGAAAACTAGATGGCTAGGCTGGAACTGCCTGGCTTCCTCCTGTCTAAAATCAGAATTGGTCCAGGGACTCAGGTGGGATTGAATCTGCAGGTGGGAGGCCAAGTAACCCCTGACTTGGAGGAAGAAAAGCAACAAAGCTATGAAATACGCAGCACCTGACGGCGATTTCATTCAAAACTGTCAGGCAGCTCTATCCGAAGAAAACTAAAACACTAATTAGAAAAGATACATGCACCCCTATGTTCATAGCAGCATTATTTACAATTGCCAAGATATGGAAGCAACCTAAGTGCCCATCAGTAGATGGATGGATAAAGAATATGTGGTATATATGCAATGGAATATTACTCAGTCATATGAAACAATGAAATCTTACCATTTGCGACAACAAGGATGGACTTAGCGGGTAATATGCTAAGTGAAATAAGTCAGACAGAGAAAGACAAATACCATATGATTTTGCTTATATGTGGAATCCAAAAAGCAAAACAAGTGAACAAATATAACAAGACAGAAACAATTATAGATACAGAGAACAAACAGGTGACTGCCAGAGGGGAGGGTGTGGGAGGAGGAAAGAAATAAGTGAGCGAGATTAAGAGGTACTGTTGAACAGCCTCAAGGTATCGAATCTCAGCTCTGCCACATTCCAGCTGTGCCATCTTGGGCAAGTATCTTCACTTCTCTGAGCTTCAGTTTTTTTCACAGGTTAAGTGGGGATAATAACAGTAGCTACCACATTCACATGGGGTTGTTGTGAAGATTCAATGACAGCATGTAGAAAAACCCTTTACAACAAGTGCTTAACACACAATAAGCGCAACGTAAATGACAGCTTTAAATTTTTATCTGTATTCACATTCACCCAGCTACCGATTCATTCTCCGCACTGTAGCCAAAGTGGCATTTTCCGAAATAAATATGGTCACATCCTCCCTACCACCACCGTACACAAGGACCCACAGAACTTTCTAATGGATTGCCATTGCCCTTAGGATAACGTCAAAACTCCCTAACATAGACTAGAAAAAGTAGTGCATGAAATTTCTGCAGCATGAAGCCAGAACTGTTTCCCACTATACTCTCTAGAAACTTCCTGCTACCTCACTGGTCTTCTCTTAGTCCCTTTCACTCAACCTGCTCCCTCCCACCCCAGGGCCATGTTCTACCTGCCTGGATGCTCCCAATCCTTTTTTTTTTTTTTTTAAGATGTTGGGGGTAGGAGTTTATTAATTAATTAATTTATTTTTGGCTGTGTTGGGTCTTCGTTTCTGTGCGAGGGCTTTCTCTAGCTGTGGCAAGCGGGGGCCACTCTTCATCGCAGTACACGGGCCTCTCACTGATGTGGCCTCTCCCGTTGCGGAGCACAGGCTCCGGACGCACAGGCTCAGCGGCCATGGCTCACGGGCCTAGTTGCTCCGCGGCATGTGGGATCTTCCCGGACCAGGGCTCGAACCCGTGTCCCCTGCATTGGCAGGCGGATTCTCTACCACTGTGCCACCAGGGAAGCCCCCCAATCCTTTTTCCTAACTGCTCCCCATCCTTCAGTTCTCAGCTCAAACCTTACTTCCCCAAAGAACATTTTCCTGACTGGTCAAAGATTTATGAAGGCTCTCAAATTGTCACATACCTCTCCTGTATTGCATATATCACAGTGGCTGTTTTTATTTCTTTGTGTGATGACAGGCTTAGTGTCTGCGTCCCCTACCTGACGATGAGCTCTGTAACATTAAGGAACTTGTTTTTGATCACTGCTACCTGAGCAGCAGGTAGTATGTATCTGGCACATAATAAGTACTCAACAAATTGCTAGACTCAATGAATGAAAGAATGACTAAACCTAACTTGCTGTGTAGAAGGATCAAATGTAAGGAAAAAGAAATTGAAAGCTGAAACCATAAGATTGAAGATCACATTGTAAAATGGTCTGGGCCTTGAAACAGTTATGAGGCTGTGGAAAGCAAAAGCTCTTAGACCAAAATCATGTTTAAAGGAAAATAAGACAGAAAAAGATGGAGTTTAGGCTAATGGAAAAAGCAGGAAGGAAGGGGGAGGACGTTGAATCCACTGAATCAAGACAAGACAATTAAACAGGATTTTTTTAAGTTGGGGGGCTATGTGTGTACACATGCACACTTTATAGTCTTCTCACTTTCCAGGTTTTAAAAAAAACACTCCCGGGCTTCCCTGGTGGCGCAGCGGTTGAGAGTCCGCCTGCCGATGCAGGGGACACGGGTTCGTGCCCCGGTCCGGGAAGATCCCACATGCCGTGGAGCGGCTGGGCCCGTGAGCCATGGCCTCTGAGCCTGCGTGTCCGGAGCCTGTGCTCCGCAATGGAAGAGGCCACAACAGTGAGAGGCCCGCGTACTGCAAAGAAAAAAAAAAAAAAAAAACACTCCCAAGCTATTTTTGATAGGAAAAGAAAAATCTGGAAGAAAATGGAGAGTTCCTGAGTTTGGGATTGACATGTACACACTGCTACATTTAAAATGGATAAGCAACAAGGACCTACTGTACAGCATAGGGAACTATATCCAATATCTTGTAATGACCTATAATGAAAAGAACCTGAAAAAGAATATATATATATATATATATATATATATATACACATATATATAAACTGAATCACTTTGCTGTACACCTGAAACTACCACAACATTGTTAATCAACTATGCTCCAAAATAAAATAAAAAGTTTTAAAAAAAGGAGAGTTCCTGGAGCAGGAGACATAGCAATACCCACCTGGCTTTTTGTACTGCCAGCCTCATTTCCAGGGACTTGATGCCTCTTCCTACTTTTTCCCTTTCTTTTTTTTTTTTTTTTTTTTTTTTTTTGTGGTACGCGGGCCTCTCACTGTCGTGGCCTCTCCCGTTGCGGAGCACAGGCTCTGGACGCGCAGGCTCAGCGGCCGTGGCTCATGGGCCCAGCCGCTCCGTGGCATGTGGGATCTTCCCACACCAAGGCACAAACCCGTGTCCCCTGCATCGGCAGGCGGACTCTCAACCACTGCGCCACCAGGGAAGCCCCCCTTTCTTTGTTTTTTTGTTTTGTTTTTAAAACCTTTCTTTGTGGCTTCCCTGGTGGCGCAGTGGTTGAGAATCTGCCTGCCAATGCAGGGAACACGGGTCCGAGCCCTGGTCTGGGGAGATCCCACATGCCTTGGAGCAACTAGGCCCGTGAGCCACAACTACTGAGCCTGCGCGTCCGGAGCCCGTGCTCCGCGACGGGAGTGGCCGCGACAGTGAGAGGCCCCCGGTCTCCGCAACGGGAGAAAGCCCTCGCACAGAAACGAAGACCCAACACAGCCAAAAATAAATAAATAAATTTAAAACCTTTCTTTGTTTTTCAATAAAACTGCTAGAATGACGCAGCTCTGTACTGGAAGATTTACCTTCAAAATTCTGCAGATCCAAGTCAAAGCACTCTCCTCCCCATCCCCAGTGTTCTTGATCCGCCTCATCTACGCTATTTAGATTTGGTCCCTAAGTGTCCTGAAAGCAGCTGCCATTTGGCCCTTGCCCAGCAATTCTGTTAGCTTCTCACTAACCACATCACCACCTTTGGTGGGAAGGTCCAGGGCTGCTTCATGGTCCAGCCCAGGGATCTTCAAACCATAGGATGAGACCCAGTAGTGAATTTAGTGGGTCAAGATGAGACTTTTTTTTTTTTTTCAGCACGCGGGCCTCTCACTGTTGTGGCCTCTCCCGTTGCGGAGCACAGGCTCTGGACGCGCAGGCTCAGCGGCCATGGCCCACGGGCCCAGCCGCTCCGCGGCATGTGGGATCTTCCCGGACCGGGGCACGAACCTGTGTCCCCTGCATCGGCAGGCGGACTCTCAAGCACTGCGCCACCAGGGAAGCCCCGAGACTATTTTTTAATGGAATGAAACAGAATGGAAAAATAAATATCAGAGTGCATTGCACATAGTAAGGTGTGTCTTGTAAAGCTTTCTAAATTCAATCATGTCTGTACGTATTTGGTTATGATGTAAAATATATATCTTGCCTTGGGTCATGGTTAAAAATGTTTGACAGCTACTGTGATTTAGTGCTGCCTCAGTGTGCTAGGCCGTATAGTGTTCAGTGTATGAATCAGACAAGCAATTTTCCCCCAAGGAGTTTAGTTCAGTAGTTTAGCCTTTGTGTAAATAACACTGATATAAGATAGACAGTAATAAGTATCATAAGACAGCCATAAATAAAGTTTACAGATAATGATAATAACTTAGCCTCTATAATAATAAAATGCTATTTATAATGTTTATTGAGCACACTTGTGCCAGGCAATGTGCTAAGTACTTTACAGACATTAGCTCATTCAGTCCTCTTAACAACACTATGAAATAGGCCCCATTCTCATCCTCATGTTATAGAAGTAAAAAATGGAGCCTCAGGGCTTCCCTGGTGGCACAGTGGTTGAGAGTCCGCCTGCCGATGCAGGGGATACGGGTTCATGCCCCGGTCCGGGAGGATCCCACATGCCGCGGAGCGGCTGAGCCTGTGAGCCATGGCCACTGAGCGTGAGTGTTCGGAGCCTGTGCTCCGCAGCATGAGAGGCCACAACAGTGAGAGGCCCACATACCGCAAAAAAAAAAAAAAAAAAAAAAAAAATGGAGCCTCAGAGACACAAGCAACTTGTCCTGGTTCCCACAGTTGGTTACATGGCAGAACCAGGACTGAACAGCAGTGTCATTTGAGTTCAACACCCATGTTCTTATGCCACTGCATGCAACCAGCTTGTTACTCTGACAATTGCCCTTCCCCCATTGTTCTAATAATACCTATTAATAATATTTCTACTTGTACTACCTCTAATAGTACCAATAAAATATTCACGGTAGACCCTTCCTATTATCAGATGGTTACATCTAAGTTTTCAGGCCATAGCAAATTCTCAAAACAAAGTCCCCTCGCTACTCATTAGTTGCAAAATCATTGATCCCTCACTAAAAGAGAACTTCTCTTATCATAAGCCCCCAATTCCAAAACAAAAACAAAGAAGGAGGGAGGGGATCATTATGTGGTATGTCCTTGGTTACCTACCAGAGTTGACTCTTTAGGTCTTTGGGTCCATAAGCATGAGTAGGTGGACATTAATATTTTTCCTTAAGGCAATCAACTAATTCCTGCATAAGTATTCTTTTACCTCCAGGGAGTTCACTGTAAATGTAAATGGTGTTTAAGCTACTAAATGTTAACATGCTTAGTTCATTAAATCTTCTTAGGAATAATTTGTACCAAGGGAGGGTCTGTTAACATCCATATGCCTACCTCAATGTCTGCCACGGGTGTATATGGTACCCAAAGAAACACTGGTCAAGCCTTTGCCACGGCACAGCCTGAGTGTGAATGCTACTACGTGGGGCACCTGCTGCCAGGTCTGGACAGCCAGTCATAAGAGCACTTGAGTGCTGAATTTGAGAGGTCATAGTGGATGAGGCCTCTTGAAAAAAACTGGCTGAGAAAACTGCAAAGAAGAAAAGGGAAAAGGAGGCATGGACTAGCACTTGAATTATCCTTATATGATACTCTTTTTTTCAAAATGCCTCCAGATCACTGTAATTTCTAATTATTAAATATCAGATACCTTTAAATAAATCCTTAATTACACGCAAATTAGAAAGCATACTCACAACACCTGTGAACCCACTGTCCAGCAAAGAGATGCTGGAAGTCTGGTTTTGGACTCTGCATTTGGGGCAAATCTGTTATTTGGTTTTGGTTTTGACTTAGATCCTTGGAAGGCTGAATAGACAATGCCCACAACATCATTTCGGTTTTTCTGTACTTGTGCATGACCAAGGCACAGCATTTGGAACTATTATGAGTGTCAAAATATTGTTTCAAATATAGGTAGGCATTCTAGATGATACATGAACTAAGAATTCCCTTATTATGGCAAGAATAAACTGCTGCACTATAAATAAGAGTTATATAAATGAGCTGTTAAGTTTATATACAAGTACAATGATTATGACAATCAAATAGTTAAGCAGGGAAATAGATTAAGAATATGAATATTAAAGAAGAGTATATTCACTAAATAAGTCTATGAAGAAAATTATATACTTTTTGAGCTAATGAATGTTATAAGAATTAAATAATTCAAGGTCAAGTAGGATAGATTAGATTATATAATTCTAATTTTTTTTTTTTTTCCGGTATGCGGGCCTCTCACTGTTGTGGCCTCTCCCGTTGCGGAGCACAGACTCCGGACGCGCAGGCTCAGCGGCCATGGCTCACGGGCCCAGCCGCTCCGCGGCATGTGGGATCTTCCCGGACCCGGGCACGAACCCGTGTCCCCTGCATCGGCAGGCGGACTCTCAACCGCTGCGCCACCAGGGAAGCCCTTCTAATATTTTTGAACTATTTAGTATACTTGTATTTCTAACATGAAACAAAATAATCTTCAAGGACTGAATGTAATTTTCAGGTATCTAATTCCACTTAGACCAGGGGTCCCCAACCCCCAGGCTGCATACTGGTACTGGTCCGCGGCCTGTCAGGAGCCAGGCTGCACAGCAGGAGGTGAACAGCGGGTGAGCAAGTGAAGCTTCATCTGCCGCTCCCCATTGCTCACATTACCACCTGAACCATTCCCCGGCCCCCCCGCCCTGCCCCTCCTGCCCCGTGGAAAAATTGTCTTCAATGAAACCATTACCTGGTGCCAAAAAGGTTGGGGACTGCAGATTTAGACCATAAGCCTTTCAGGAAAAAGTTCTTTTTCAGAATCTTTTACATTTTGTGAGTTTTAATTAAGAATGGAATATCAGGGAGTTCCCTGGTGGCCTAGTGGTTAGGACTCCATGCTTTCAGTGCGGAGGCCCGGGTTTGATCCCTGGTTGGGGAACCATCCCGCATGCCATGCAATGCGGCCAAAATACAAAAATAAATAAATAAATAGAAATTAAGAAAAAAAACCAGTTTAAATAAAAAGCTTAAAAAAAAAAAAGAATGGAATATCAACTTTATCACCTGAAAATTTCACAAGAAAAAACTCCCAAATCACCTACGACAAAGCATCTTCGATTCTCTAGGTAAAAGAGAATATAAAGAGTAAAGAGGAAAATACTAAATACAATTGAGGCACTCTAAAAACACCTTGTCTTTGCACAGACCTCAGTGGGCAGTGAATATCTATTTACTTTCACAGATGTGCAGTTCAGTGCCCACAGAAGCAATCTAGCAGTTGACAGGGTTTTAAAAAAAAACTTGTTCCTGTTCTGAATGTAAAAAAAAATTTAATTCTAAAATGTTAACTAATGGAAGTGCAGCAAGCACTGACTTTAAAAATAAAGTTTCAGGTTTGTTCTTATATCTCACAAGTTCATTCTAAAACGGTGATATTTGGTTTGGGCTGAATATTGTTACACTAGGCTTTTACACTAGGCTGTTACACTAGGCTTTTCAGTATTTTGTATTTGTTACACTAGGCTTTTCAGTATTTTGTATTTGTCAATCTCACTGCTATTTATTGCTTTACCACATATTACTTAGCCTTGCTTATAAACGAACTTTCCGTGGATGATATTAACTAGTCCTCTTGCTTTCTTCACTCAACATTGTCTTTGTGAGATTTGTTTTCTTTGCTACGTCATACTCCAATCTGTGTGAATGCCTGAATTTATTGACCCATCCTGTCAATGGATATTGAGGTTGTGTCTCATTTTGTTTCTTTACTATTATTGGCAAAGCTTCTCTGAATATTCCCGTGCATGCCTCTTTAGGTACATGTGCAAGAGTTCTAGAGTATATTACTAGGAGTTGAACCTCTGGGTCATAGGGGATATGCATCTTTTTTTTTTTTTTTTTTTTTTGCCTGCACCACGCAGCTTGCAGGATCCCTGACCAGGGATCGAACCTGGGCCCCCCTCAGTGGAAGCGTGGAGTCCTAACCACCACTGGACCGCCAGGGAATTCCCAGGGGATGTGCATCTTTAGTACATAATGCCAATGTTTTTTTCCAAAGTGGTAGCACTTAATTATACTCCAATCACAGCATCCATATCTATTCTTCCTCTGTAACTTTATAGCAATCTTGTGATACTACTAAGGCTTACAGAGAGAAGCAGCAAGGAATTGTGAAAAGAGAATTATTATGGGTGCCAGAAGATCCTCTACTAATTTCCTCTTAGAAGAGCTGCTGAACGTTTCTGGGTGTCACTTTATTCACGTCTCAAATGAAGTATTTGGACAAGGAGACCTCTGTGAAATTTCTTTCAGCTCTAAAATTCTTTTATCTCCACTTTACAGTTGGGAATACTGAGACAGAATGATAATTTGCTTTGCCTAAAGTCGCATAGCATATCAGTGGGGCTCAAGTTCCTCATGTGTAAAAAGAGGCTAGACTATACAGTCTTACATGTCACTGCCTATTTTATGGTCTGGACTGAGAGTCTATGGTTGCAGGGCCAACATTAACCACCATGCATTAATTGATCCATTACTATAAACACGAATTAAATACATACTGTGTGCAAGGCAGGCATCATAGATACCAAGGAGCTAAGGGGACACGCCCTCTGTTTTTGAGGAGCTCAAAAGATAACAGAAGAGATAGATGGGTAAACCAGGACCTATCATGCTATAGTGAGATAAGTGCTGTGATCGAGATGTGCGCCCATCACAGCGGGAGGGGTGGAAGGGGGAACCAGGGAACACTTATTGAAGTAAATGAAAGCTCCATGAGAGCCTGGACTAGCACTTTTGCCTGCCTTGTATCTAGTACATACTATTGATACTTTCCCAGTATCTAGCATAGTACCTGGCACAGAATATTCCCTCAATAAATATTTGTGAAATGAATGAAGAATAACAATATCTTATCGTCCTGAAACATTTTTACAAAATGCTGCTGTATACATTATCCTAATTGAGCTTATCAGGTCCTTTTGGTACAATCAAAACAGATGGGGTTGGGGCTTCCCTGGTGGCACAGTGGTTGAGAGTCCGCCTGCCGATGCAGGGGACACGGGTTCGTGCCCCGGTCCGGGAGGATCCCACATGCCGCGGAGCGGCTGGGCCTGTGAGCCATGGCCGCTGAGCCTGTGTGTCCGGAGCCTGTGCTCCGCAACGGGAGAGGCCACAACAGTGAGAGGCCCGCATACAGCAAAATAAATAAATTAATTAATTAAATAAAATAAAATAAAAACAAACAAAAAAAAACAGATGGGGTTGAGAAACAGTCCCTCGAATGGCAAGTATTAGAAGAGATTAAGGAAAACCTGATAAAGTCATTGTTATTCTAGCTATATGAAATCTGATCTTCTTAGCAGGTGTTTCTTACACACGACAGAAGGTTAAATCTGAAATGGATTTAAAAAATCCCTCTCCAATACAGCGTCCTTCATCACACCTTACTTGCCAAAACAACTGTCTCCCATTAAATGCATGAGGCACTCTCTTCCACATTACTGTCCTGCCTGTTTTGCCTGTATATGCTCAAGAAATCAGAAAACAGATGTAGGACTAATTGCTGTGAAAAATCAATGCCTGTCATTTTCTATTTTTATCATGACAATGAATGCTGGATTGTTGCATCTGAACACAAGAATGGGAATTATTCATGTAGAAGAAATCAAACATGAAACAAAGAGCAGCTCTGTAGGAAGAACGGCATTGAACATTTCTGAACTAGAACCACTGCCTGAGATAGCCCCTCAATTTTCCATTCCTACCTTCTTTTTCTGCAAAGTTGAACTGCTCCCTGGGAGCTTTTTTTTTTTTTTTTTAATTGTTTTTGATCTTAGTATTTACCCAAACAGGGTCTCTGGGAAAGTGTGGAAGCAGTGAGTGTCTGCCGCTTTCCCAATCTAAATAGTTCTCTTCGGTTATCTTGTCTCTTAGCACCTTGTGTTCCTCCCTCCCAGCCCTTACTAACAGCTCCAGGTCACCCAGGGGTGAGGATCTAAAATCAGCATATGAAGTGAAAAGAGCAGAGTGAAAATTACCATTATCAATCATTTAAATCTCCCAGAAAGTACAATATTGGTGCTTTGCCTACACTACCTTGTATATGTATAAATAAATGCATTATGTGCATAGGAATATCCTGTATGTAATACATTATGTAGGCAAAATATATCTCTCAGCATTTTAATTACATAAAAAGGAGAGCATTCAGAATGGAACTCACAGAAGCGCACCAATGCCACGGCTCTGTTTCTTGGCATAATTCTTTAATGCTTACCATTCCCACTAGTTTTTGTTGTTGTTGTTGTTGTTTGTTTTTTTGCGGTACGCGGGCCTCTCACTGTTGTGGCCTCTCCCGTTGCGGAGCACAGGCTCCAGACGCGCAGGCTCAGCGGCCATGGCTCACGGGCCCAGCCGCTCCGCGGCATGTGGGATCTTCCCGGACCGGGGCACGAACCCGTGACCTCTGCATCGGCAGGCGGACTCTCAACCACTGCGCCACCAGGGAAGCCCCCCCACTAGTTTTTAATCTCCATAAAGGCAGGGAACCTGCCCAATTTTGATGGCTTCTCTATCCTCTCTCTGTATTTACGCCTAACTCAGTTCTGCTTAATAAATAGATGTCAACTGACTAACTTAAAGGTGAGATGGGAGGACAGAGGCAGGATGAGGACAGAGGCAGGATGAGATTTGGTCCAGAACCAGCCTGCTCTGCCACCATGATGACCTCAACAATGACAATGTGTCCTATCAGCTGTCAGCAGATCAGCAACTCTCCTGCAGAGCGCTGGGCCACTCTGCTCCCTTCCTATCTGTCTGGGATGGATGACATTTGAACTCCTAAAAGCCAAATGATGATCAATTTATCCCACAGATTCACTTCATGAATTTCAATGTTTACTGTTTTTAAAGTAATTACACTTATATGTGCATTTCATTAAAAACAGGTACCACAAAAGAGGATGGGATAATGAGTGAATTTTGTTTTCTTTTTCACACTTTCCTGTACTTTTTAAAGTGTTCTACAATGATTATATCTTGTTTTTAAAATCAGAAAATAATGTTTGAAATATTAAGTATCACATAATCTAATTCCCATTTTAAGCTACTTTAACCTCTTTAGGATTACAAAGACTCAGTATTACACAGTTTAGGATTGTGATAAAAGTGGAGAGACACTATTTGAAAAAGTGACTGTGATCATTCCAAATATTTAAAGTGTGAAAGAGTATTATTTGATTGCTTCAAACTTGGTGCCACGCTTAATCAAAGCCAATCTCTTTCAACTGGACAAAACACATTCTCGTTGCTTTAATAAGAAGGTCACCTCTTGACTTAAGTTTGTCCTGAGTTCCATTCACCACTCTGAGGTAGGTACCGTTTCCAGGATGCCATAAATGAGGGGTTTAGTAAGGATCAGGGGAAAAAAAGAGGGAGATGAGCCACACTGCTTAGTTTCCACACATTCAAAGTGTGACTATCACCTTCCCATCACTCACCCCTTAACTTCTAGTACTTGGACATTCTGACATAGATAATTTCCTTGCAGATTCAGCTATCACTTGTATAATCCACACTCTCCAACTGTTCTATATGCAAATATGTACAAGGAGAAATAAGAAAAAGCTGATCTACAAAGGTAAAAGGCTGTAGAATGATGACAGTTTCCTCATCTCCCCTCAGATCAAGCACTGCTTGATACATAAACATCCTTTTACAGATAAGGTTAATTGCCCCTATATGCCGGATATCCCACTGAATTAGAGGACTACTGTACTTACAAAATATAGGAATGGAATTAGATCAAATATGATGTCATGGGAAGCACAGTGGGCTGACCTGAGTTCTGAGCTCCACTACCAAGTATAACTTTGGGTTAATTGTTCAATTAGAAAGTTGAGCTGGAACTCTATAGGCCATGTAAGTTCTAAAGTTCCATTATTTATCAGACTGCAACTTGTAAGCATATCACAGTAACAACTCTGTTTAGTAAATAATTAGTTTTCTTTAGCAGCACTGGGATTTTTGCACGATGCCCATAATTCACATCATTCTGGCATTAGATAAATATTCCTACTACTGAAACATAAGCCTCTTGTAGTCAGTGGCAGATTTGGGATGTAGCTGTATTATCTTCAGCTGTGATCCTCTTAGGGCTACCTAGCTCTACAAGGTCAATGCTCTGACATAGGTCTTGCAAGGTCTACCCAGGTTCTGCCGTAAGCACTCTATAATTTAAGCTGGAAAACCACTACCCGATGTAATAACTCACTATCTAGCACAGACTGAGAGAAACTGCTACTTCATTTAGAATGAAACAAAAAAATTTAAATTGCTATCATATGCCTTTTAACTTGAAAGTATTGGCCAAAATGGTAACACGCAATCTAATTAAACTACTATTTACAGTTTGCAGTAGGAATTTTGGGACTTCATGGATTCCAGGTGGATCAATCCCAAATCTCTAGCTCTGTGTCCAGCCCAGAACCATCTCCTGAGCTTTAGACCAATATAATCCAGCTGCTGATTGGATGTCTCTCCCACTTTTCTGCCCACAGACACTTAAAATCAATGCATCCCAAACTGAACCCATCATCTCCTGCTCTTGCATCCCAAATCTGCTGCTCTTTCTTTGTGTAAGATCTAAAGAACAGGACTGACATTGTCTTGGGGGCTTATGTTTTAAACCTCAGCATGTCAGCTTTGACTGCCCTCTCTCGTGCCTAATCAGTTGTCAAGTCTTGTCAAGTCAATCCCACATTCAGCGTCTCTCCCATCCATCTTCTCCTCCCCTTGTCTACTGCCCTGCCCCCTAGTTTAGACCCTATTCACTCCCAGCTATACTTCGGAAGTGATCTTCTAACTGGTCTCCATGATTTCAGTCTGTACCCTTTCCCCTTCAATCCATCGCTCACACTGCTACCAGAAAAATTGCAAAGACTTAAGATTTATACTCTTCTACCCCCAAATTTTCAGAGGCTCCCTTATGCCTGTTGAATATTGGTTTTCAGACTTAAAAAAAAATCGCAACTGATTATCAATTTATTAAAAAGCTTGATTTAAGCATCTGCAATGGCAACTTCAACCTTGACTCCTGGCTCAATACTGATGGAAGTAACATGTTTCACAACCTCAGAAGGGCTGTGCAAGGTAATGAAGTCGCTTGTGGATCCTCATCTGAAACCAATCCCAAGTCTCAGACCCTCTCACCACAAAGAGTTTTCCTTGTAGTTATTCTTAGAGTCTTGGTGGGCATCCGAACTACTCCTTTCACTTTGAGATTCTTATACTTTGTGCCTCTGATCAAGTCAACACATACCTTCTCCAAAGATTTTGTGTTGCGGCTGGTTAAGGTAATTCTAATTCGGTGAGTTGCCACTTCTGGCGCCAGGGGAGTCTTTCAGGGGTCTTGAAAAGCCATGGCTGCGGCGTGGCTTCCTGACCAGGTGGACCAGCGCTCTGCAGCAGCAGTGACCGCATCTTCCTCGAAGAACCAGACTTTTTAAAATTTTCCAAATCAGATGAATGCTTTCGTAGACAAAAATCTGACACAGACCCCAATGTATAAAACAGATAAAAATTATATTTTATTAATATGAATTTATTTTCTAAGTTAAAAATCATTACATTTATGGATCATAAAGTCAATCAGTGAGGGAAAATGAGGCTCTTCTGATAAACACAAAAATCTAAAATCAAGGGTAAGGGAACCAGATTCTTTTTTTAAAACATTTTTATTGGAGTATAGTTGATTTACAATGTTGTGTTATTTTCAGGTGTACAGCAAAGTGAATCTGTTATACATATACATATATCCACTCCTTTTTAGATTCTTTTTTCCCATATAGGCCATTACAGAGTATTGAGTAGAGTTCCCTGTGCTATACAGTAGGTCCTTATTAGTTATCTGTTTTATATGTAGTAGTGTGTATATGTCAATCCCAGTCTTCCAATTTATCCCTCCTCTCCCTTACCCCCTGGTAACCATGGGAACTACATTCTTATACTAGCATTCAATTTATTTATTTATTTTTATTTTGATTGTACAGTATTGAGAAAATTCTTACACAGTTAAGTAGCGGCAAATGCTAACGGTTTTAACAGTTCATCTTGCAGGAGATCTTATTTGCACAAGAATGCAAAAGTAGCTTTACTATAAGGTCTGCAACAAAACAAGTCAAGTGGTAGCATAAATTATTTTAATGTTTCTCATATGTTAATATTTGTGTATTACATATTAAAACGTGTAATGTATTATAGTTTCAAAATATATATTTCAGCAAATATTTTTAATGTAGAAAATTAAATCAAATATCTATGGAACGCCTAAAACACGTGTATAGAATCTTTGAGTTCGTGAAACAAGTTGAAACTCTTGCCACAAAGAAGTGGGACTTCCCTGGTGGTGCAGTGGTTAAGACTCCGCACTCCCAGTGCAGGGGGGCCCGGGTTTGATCCCTGGTCAGGGAACTAGATCCCACATGCATGCTGCAACTAAGAGTTCCCATGCCACAACTAAGGAGCCTGCATGCTGCAACTAAGGGGACCTTGAGCTGCAACTAAGGAGCCCAAGAGCTGCAACTAAGGAGCCTGCCTGCCACAACTAAGACCCGGCACAAGCAAATAAATAAATTAATGAAATAAATTTTTAAAAAAAGAAAGTGCTTGGTGATCTAGCCTCAATCTATTCTTCTGAACTTCTTGCCCTCTACTGCCTTTCACACAATCTTAAAAAGAATGAAAACCTATGTTATGTTTTCGAGATTATTAGTATTAGAATACATGTGGAAGAAAACATACTAAATACAGAAAGAATGAAATGGATAAAAATTACCCCAAATCCCTCCATCCAGGGCTGACTACCACAATGTTTTATTATAATTTCTTTCAATCTTTTACCTTTCATAGTAAGATGGATAGTTATAGAGAACTGTGCCAAGCACTTAAATAGATTATCTCATTTCATATTCACAAACACCCTATTAGGCATTCATGTCATTCACTACATGGAACACTGAGGAAACAGAGGATCATATAGGTTGAGTAACTTGCCCAAGGTCACACAGTAAAGTGCAGAGCTGGCCTTCAATTCACTATCTGCCTGACTCTAGAGACTATGGACTTAACCACAACATTGTAGTATTGCTTCCCTTTCCACGCCCTCTTTCTCTTTCTTTAGCTCTGCCACTTTAATTTAATGTTCTTTGAAGACATCTTCCTCTGCTTGTGCCATTTCCTTTGCTAAGATTTCCCTTTTTCCCTTTTCTGCTTAGCCAAATCCTAGTGACCATTCAAATGCCACCTAGTCTTCAAATCTTCTCTAAACCACCTTAAGCTCTCCTCGTAGAACTCCCGATGCTCTTTCCTGTACTCCATCTACTTCTCCTCCTGTCTCAACCTCCTTGCCTTCCCCTGCCTCCCACACTGTAACACAGACAGCAGGGCTTTACTGTGTTTGTCGGTGCTGAGTGACTCGTGGCCCCGCTCCAGTTCCCACGCTTTGGACCTGGGGCTGAGCAGTTACTCCAGGATGCAGCTACACTGGGCTGGAGGCTTGGCCCTCTGTTACAAAGTGAAACGGACGCTCCTGTGCACACAAGTCAAAAAAATCATTCCTTCTGTGATGTAGGCAGAGCCAATCTGCCACACCTCCTCCCAGGGTTGCATGTTGCATTTTTCACTTCTTCTTTTTTTTTTTTTTTTTTGATTTTATTTTTATTTTTGGCTGTGTTGGGTCTTTGTTGCTGCACGTGGGTTTTCTCTAGTTGCGGTGAGCGGGGGCTACTCTTCGTTGCGGTGCACGGGCTTCTCATTGCAGTGGCTTCTCTGTTGCGGCATGTGGGCTTCAGTAGTTGTGGCACACGGGCTCGGTAGTTGTGGCTCACGGGCTTAGCTGCTCCGCGGCATGTGGGATCCTCCCGGACCAGGGCTCGAACCCCTGTCCCCTGCACTGGCAGGCAGATTCTTAACCATTGCGCCGCCAGGGAAGCCCCATTTTTCACTCCTTTTCCCCTCAAGCCTACCCTTGACATACTTTGAAGAGGATTTCCTCTTGATAAAGTCATTCACAATGTGAGATAATGCCAGCTTTGTGATCTGCCCCCGGTTCTACAAAGGCAGCCCTGGTAGCTAAACAAGTTTTCTTTGCTTTATTCCAAACTTTTTGTGGCCTCGTAAGGAGGCCACTGCAACTGAAAAGCAATGCTCTGGATCGGAGATTATGAAACCTAGTTCCATGGAACTGTGTTTCTGAGCTCCCAAGTCATCCCTAGGGGTCCTTGAAAGAAAGTGTGGACATGTTTTTCTAACCCACTTGGTTAAGGGTGAGAGCAAGAGATTATCTGTACACATGCCAACTGGAACGTGGCCTCAAGTGACTGGGACTGGAAACCATGAACCTTCTGGATGTATGCCATTTGTAGAAAGACAATTTGCCAATGTATTTCTGATACACCACATCCTTACTACAGGGATGTGGGAAAATGAATCTGCAGCCTGAACTTTGTCCTAAATTCATGACCCATATGTCCAACTGCCTAGAGACATCTTTACCTAGGTGTATGACAAACGCATCAAATTTCACACGTTGAAATGAGCCCCTGATACTCCCTCTAACCTGGGGAACCCCAATCTTCCAGTTGTTCAGATAATTCTTAGCTCTTTTCTTTTTTCTCACACTCCACATCTGGTCCAGAGTAAATCCTGCTGGCCCTAAGGCCAGAGGTTGACCACTGTTCACCATCCCATTGCCACCATTCTGTCCCAGATCACCGCCTTTTCTCTTCTGCATTATCATAATGGCCTGCTGACAGGTTTCCCTACTCTCCCCTAGCCCATAATTCAGTCTAGTCTCCACCCAGCAGTCAGGGTGACATTGTTGGAGCTTAACAGAATCGACTCAAAACCCTCCAGGGACTTTTTATTTCGCTCACAGTGAAAGTCTCGCTGTTCCTTGAACAGCCAAGCCCACTCCCACCTCAGGGCTCTGCACTTGCTCCTTCCTCCACCTGGAAGGCTTTTCCACCAGATCTCCACAGGGTTACCTTCTCCATCTCCTTTGAGTCTTTACTTAAAATTCATTTTCTCATCTTTTTCTCATCACCTTCCCCAGCCACACTTTATAAAATTGCAAAACAAATATCCTGATATCTCCAATCTCCCTTCCCTGTTTTACTGCTCTTCTTAGGACTATCATTAGCTAAGAAACTATGCATTTTACAGTATTTATCATGATAGTTGGTTGACTACTTCACTAGAATGTTAGTTCCATGCAGGCAGAAAATATTATCTGTTTTATTCAGTGCTGTGTCAGTAGTGCCAGAACAGTGCTTGCACATAGTAGTCACTCAACAGATGCTTGCTAAGTGAATGGATGTTTAATGAATGAAAGATACCACATCTGGACGAAGAATGGATTCACCCTAGTTTAATGATTTTCAAGCTACGAACAGAGCCCCCAGTGACCCCTTACAAGGAGAAGGGAAGGGACCCAAGGGGGTAAAACTCTAGACCCGCCAGTCCCTTCCTTTTAACCAGAGCAGACCCAAGTCTTACATATTGGCTTTCCATGACAACCTTGTTTTTGAAAAAAACACTACTTGGATGGGTTTTTAAGAACTGTTTGAAAATGACTGCCTCAAATTTAAAGAAATCTGATAACCTCTTCAGGCTAAGAATGATGAGCTGCTTCAGGGGATGGATATATCAGGTACTTCTCTAGTTCCATCATCCTCTAACTGGGCTCTGACGATGTAGCCCAGGTGTCCCAAAGAATGCCACAGGAGCTAAACATGGCACATTTTCCTGAGAAGAAACTTTACCCCAAATTTGGGAGCAAATACTAGTATGCTACTGAAACAATGGATGGAGCAGAATAAAAACTTTTCACGAATTTAAAAAATAAAACACAAGCTTAAACAGAAATTGCGTATCTGCACGAAGCCACTTCAAACTACTCATTGGCTTGCCAGAGGGTCCACGTATAGTTTTCTCCACCATTAAGAAAAGCAGAATTGTTTGAGAAGCACTATATCCAGGTGATCTGGATGGGAGGAAGAAGCAGCCGAGAAATAAAGAGATGCCGTCAAGATGGCCTAAAAGTACAAGACAAGCTTACCTAGGTAGGCTCCTTACAGTAATGCTTTAATTTAACATTGGCCTGGAACTTTGTGCTGATCAGGTAAGATGTTCTAAGCCCTCTCTGTACACTGTACAGATGCCATTAGAAAATATGTCATAGTCAGAGCCTTTATTTTTCTTGCTGCACTAGGAAACAGCATCAGATTTCCTATAGGTCAGGGTCTATGGATAGGATAGCTTCCCCTGGGAGGCCTGGGCCAATGGATAGAACAGCAAAACCTAGAATTGTGCTGAAGTATTTATTTCATTCTGTACGTATGTATTAAGCACCTGCTCCATACTCAGTACTGAGATTAAAAAGAAAAAAGTACGACATTGTTTTTTAAACACGAGAATTTTTTTTAACAGTTACCATGATTATGGTTATCTAACCAGCTAAAACTGTTTTAACAGTAATTAGGGACGGTGATAGTTGCAAAACCTATGTACATCTTAGGTGCTCCCACTTATTAGTAAGTCTGAGAGCCCCCACTGGATATAAGCCTGTAGCTAGGAAGCATAATTTTCACTAGCAACATTTTCCACAGTATCTATATTCATGCTGGATTTATAATATTTATTGGTGCTTAGGAAGGAAAGTATCAGAGTCGTGAATGAGGAGATGGTTGATCTCTACAATTGATCTATATGGCTACTACATATTAGGAAATGATAAAGGAGAGCTCTAGATTGAAAAAAAAATAACAGGAGCTCCGAGTTCTTCTACTAGCTCTGCCATTAAATCACTGTGCCACTTCCCCTCTCTGGGCCTCGGTTTCCTCATCTAGAAAATGAGGGCTTTGGTGGATGAGATCCCCTCCGATGTTCCTTTTACCTCTGACATTCTATGAGTCTATAAAACCCACATTCACAGCCAAACCACTCAGTGCAGGTATATATTCTAAAATAGTCAACAAACACCAGCAACATGTAAGGACTAGAAGTGAGTGAATGAGTAGTCAGGGAGAGCCCCATTAAACAAATGGACCTTGCTCATCGGTCTCATTTTCAACAGACAGGAGCAAGAATTCAAAGTCCAAGTAACAGCTCTGTCTCACCCTTTCCCACACCCCATTCCAATGCAAGATTACCCTTCAGCACTTCAGAAGTCAAATAAGGGACTGTCAACAAATCCAAATCTAACCTAATGAGCCCCACAAGGCTGGTTGGTGGATGAGGGGAAAGCACTGAACAGAATGTGAACAATTATACTTAATGATTTAGATATGATTGGATATAAGGCTACCTTGGCTAGTATTGGTCTAAACAAAAAGTGAGGAAGACCATGGGGCCTAGGCAGGAGGGCAAGAAAACATGCATGGCAAAGGAAGTGGATGGCTGCCCAGTCTTTGGTTGCTGTCTGGCCACACATACACTTGACCTCCTTTCAGTTTGAATTTTTTAAAGACTGTACTACCAAATAATACAGGGCCAGAGCTGGAGGGCTCCCAGAGAGGGTCTGGGCCAGGGCTCCAACCGGTAGCAGGTGGGTCTAATTCAGCACATGTCTTGTTGACACCAACACAGATCTAAAATAATTTAGATGTTTGAGGACCTTTGAGATGAGCACAGACTCTCCCGTTCCTCTAGATCGCCACCACTCCTGGACTTACACCAAGCAGCCTGGCCCCAAAACACTTCTGAGTTTGACCTAAGACTCAGAGACCAGACCTTTCCATGACACCATGGCTGCCGTTCAGTCTCCCTCCCTTTTATAGCCACCCTCCCAAGTCTCAGCCTCAGCTTGGCTTCCAGCAGCTTTCCAAAACTAAACAATCAGTCCCAACCTTTCCTGAGAAGAGACTTAATGAGAAGGCACTTAATTTGGACCTGACAGTGGTCCCCCTGCACTTCCACTCCAGCCAATACAGGAAGCACTTTGAAGTGAGCCTGCACACTAAGCACTGGAAACAGGGGACTGCTGCAGGCCAGGGTGGCATCAGATAGGTTCTTCAGTGCTCTAGGAAGAGTCAGAGCATCAGAGCCTCTGTACATTTGCAATTCACTAGAAGGCAGGTCCATGCAAGGGGTTTTACTAACTGAGGTATTAAAAAACAAAACCACAAAAGACCCTGTGACAGGAAGCTACCACCTGGAAAGAAGGCAAGATAGTAGGCCCCTAGGAGGCACTTCATTTGCATTTTTTCAGGATGCCTGCCATGTTTCCCCAATTGTCCTGGAAATGCCCATATTCAAGCACTATGTCACACTGTCAGATCATTTGTACTAATTTGTTTTTCTTTAATTACTTAATTTATTTATTAATTATTTATTTTTGGCTGCCTTGGGTCTTCGTTGCTGCGTGCAGGCTTTCTCTAGTTGCGGCGAGTGGGGGCTACTCTTTGTTGCGGTGCGCAGGCTTCTCATTGCGGTGGCTTCTCTTGTTGTGGAGCACGGGGTCTAGGCGCGTGGGCTTCAGTAGTTGTGGCACACAGGCTCAGTAGTTGTGGCTCACAGGCTCTAGAGCGCAGGCTTAGTAGTTGTGGCACAAAGGCTTAGTTGCTCCGCGGCATGTGGGATCTTCCCAGAGCAGGGCTCGAACCCGTGTCCCCTGCATTGGCAGACGGATTCTTAACCACTGTGCAACCAGGGAAGCCCCTAAGTTTATTTATTTTTTATTTATTTATTTTTGGCTGCAATGTGTCTTCGTTGCTGCGCGCAAGCTTTCTCTAGTTGTGGCGAGTGGGGGCTACTCTTTGTTGTGGTGTGCAGGCTTCTCATTGCGGCATCTTCTCTTGTTGTGGAGCACAGGCTCTAGGTGCACAGGCTTTAGTAGTTGCGGCTCACGGGCTCTGGAGCGCAGGCTCAGTAGTGTGGCTCACAGGTTTAGATGCTCTGTGGCATGTGGGATCTTCCTGGACCAGGGATTGAACCCATATCCCCTGCATTAGCAGGCAGATTCCCAACCACTACGCCACCAGGGAAGTCCCCATTTGTACTAATTTGTTGTTCAAAAACTGTAATTACCACCCTTAGACATATATCTACACAGAAGAAAGAGACAGCCCAGGCAATATTTATTTGGCAAGGAAACAGACAAAAGTACCTTTTTTTTTTCTTTTCTCCTCTCTAGTTTCCTTTTCTTCAAATTCATTCTTTATGTCTAACAAAGGGCTGGCTTATGTTCTTACCCTCATTTCAAACTAAGACATTAGAATCTATGCCTGGCAGTGATGGAGGCTGGAGTAGAGAAGATAAAGTTGATAAATTATTATTTAAATCAAAAGATAAAAACTGGAGGCCTACACACATGTTCTGTGTGGCCCACACAGTGACTTGCATAATTTTTAAAAAGCTACTAACATTTGAAAAGTGGGAGATTTTATCTAAAAATCCATATTTCTATTGTTCCTATTGTAGAAAAGATCAATGAAACTAAGAGCTGGTTCTTTGAAAAGATAAACAAAATTGATAAACCTTTAGCTAGACTTGTAAAAAAAAAAAAAAGACAGGGCCCAAATCAAAAATCAGAAATGAAAAAGGATAAGTTACAACCAACACCACAGAAATACAAAGGACCCCTCCTGGTTCCCCTTCCAATAAAAGAATGGGAAGATGAGTTAAGTACTCACTCTGAATCATGATTGTGATTGTCGATACCAGTCTAAGTTAGTGTTACAGAGAATAGCCCTTAACATTTCCCAACCCAGAGCCTAAAGGGCTACACCACCATGTCTGCCATTATTATTATCATCTTCATTATCTTCATCAGGTGATAAATCCCTTCATTATAGCAGTGGATCATAAGAGACTACTATGAACAACCATATGCCAATATAATGGACAACCTAGAAGAAATGGACAAACTCCTAGAAATGTATGATCTCCCAAGACTGAACCAGGAAGAAATAGAAAATATGAACAGACCAATTACCAGTAATGAAATTGAATCAGTAATTTAAAAAAACTCCCAACAAACAAAAGTTTAGGACCCGATGGCGTCACAGGTGAATTCTACCAAATATTTAGAGAAGAGTTAACACCTATGCTTCTCAAACAATTTCAAAAAATTTCAGAGGAAGGAACACTTCCAAACTCATTCAATAAGGTTGCCATCACCCTGATGTCAAAATGAGACAAAGATATCACACACACAAAAAATTACAGGCCACTATCACTGATGAACAAAGACGCAAAAATCCTCAACAAAATATTAGCAAACCAAGTCCAACAAAACACTGAAAGGATCATACACCATGATCAAGTGGGATTTATCCCAGGGATGCAAGGATTTTTCAATATCCACAAATCAATCAATGCGAAACACCACATCAACAAATTGAAGAATACAAATCATATGCTCATTTCAGTAGATGCAGAAAAAGCTGTGGACAAAATCCAACATCCATTTATAATAAAAACTCTCCAGAAAGTGGGCACAGAGGAGACATACCCCAATATAATAAATGCCATATAATAAATATGACAAGCCTACAGCTAACATCATACTCAACTGTGAAAAGCTGAAAGTGTTTCTTCTAAGATTAGGAATAAGACAAGGATGCTCACTCTTACCACTTTTATTCAACATACCACTGAACGTCCTAGCCACAGCAATCAGACAAGAAAAAGAAATAAAAAGAATCCAAATTGGAAAGGAAGGAGTACAACTATCAGTGTCTGCAGATGACATGATACTCTACGTAGAAAATCCAAAAAACTGCTAGAGCACATCAATGAATTCAGTAAAACTTCAGGATACAAAATTAATACACAAAAATCTTTGACATAAATCATAGCAATATTTTTTGGATCTGTCTCCTAAAGCAAAGGAAATAAAAGCAAAAATAAACAAATGGAGCCTAATTAAACTTAAAAGCTTTTGCACAACAAAGGAAACCATTGACAAAATGAAAAGACAACCTACTGAATGGGAGAAAATATCTGCAAATGATATGACTGATTAGGGGTTAATATCCAAAATATATAAACAGCTCATACAACTCAACATCAAAAAAGCAAACAACCCAATTAAAAAAAATAGGCAGAAGACCTGAATAGACATTTTTCCAAAGAAGACATACAGATGGCTAACGGGCACGTGAAAAGGTGCTCAACATCACTAATCACTCGAGAAATGCAAATTAAAACCACAATGAGGCATCACTTCACACCTGTCAGAATGGCTATCACCAAAAAGAACACAAATAACAAATGTTGGTGAGGACAGGAAGAAACGGGAACTCTTGTACACTCTTGGTAGGAATGTAAGTTGGTGCAGCCACTGTGTAAAACAGTATGGAGGTTTCTCAAAAACTGAAAATAGAACTACCATATGGCCCAGCAATTCTACTCATCCCCCAAGAAAGAAAACACTAATTCGAAAAGATACATACACCTCAGTGTTCATAGCAGCATTATTGACAACAGGCAAGATATAGAGGCAACCTAAGTGTCCATCAACAGATGAATGGATAAAGAAGATGTAATACATATATCATAAATATATATATAATATATAAAATGTTGACTATATTCCCTGTGCTGCACAATATATCCTTGTAACTTATTTATTTTATACATAGTAGTTTGTACCTCTTAATCCCCGACCCCTATCTTTCCCCTCCCTCCTTCCCTCTCCCCACTGGTAACCACTAGTTTGTTTTCTACATCTGTGAGGCTGTTTCTTTTTTTGCTATATTCACTAGCTTGTTTTATTTTTTATATTCCACATATAAGTGATATTATACAGTATTTGTCTTTCTCTGTCTGCCTTATTTCACTAAACATAATACCCTCCAAGTCCATCCATGTTATTGCAAATGACAAATTTTCATTCTTTTTTATAGCTGAGTAGTATTCCAGTGTGTGTGTGTATGTGTGTGTGTGTGTGTGTGTGTGTACACACCACATCTTCTTTATCCATTTGCCACCAAAAAACTACTAGAGCGCATCAATGAATCCCGGATCTTCTTATAATGAACATTGTAATTACACTGGGCTCACCCAGATAATCCTGGATGATTGCCGCATATCAAGATCCTTAACTTAGGGAATTCCCTGGCGGTCCAGTGGTTAGGACCCCACGCTTTCACTGCTGAGGGCGTGGGTTCAATCCCTGGTTGGGGAACTAAGATCCCGCCAAAAAAAAAAAAAAGAAAAAGAAAAAAAAATTTTTTTTAAAAAGAGATCCTTAACATAGTCACACCTGCAAAGTCCCCTTTGCCATATAAGGTAACATTCCCAGCTTGTAGCATGGACATATTGGGGAGGGGAGCATTATTCAGCCTAAAACAATAGAAAGGAGATTGGGGCCCAGAAAGGGGTAGTGACCTGTCCCAGGTCACATACCTATTTAGCAGCAGGGCAGAGCCTAGCCCCTATATCTCTTGACCTTCCAACCACTATTCACTACACAATCTTTTCAGGATTAAGCTCTGTGTCTTCCAAGGTAACAATTAACTAATCTGATAAACCGTCTTAAAATGGTTAGAGCATGGTAATCAGGAACCTCCATTCTTATCCAAACAATATCTGGATATTTTGGCATGGCCTTCCAGAATTACTTTAATAGTGGAAACTTAAGAGCAGATCCAAAAGAGAGGGTCAATAGGAGCGACATAGAGAAGAGGTGGGCCCGAATGGAGTTCTCAAGATGATCCAGAGTGGCCAAGGCTGAGCTGATCAACACGATTGTATACTCTTGTGGAGAATTCTGAAGAGTGCTTTATACAAGTAGGATATAGAGTGCAGTACAATCAATATGTGATCAAATTAATAGTTAGCCTCCAATTAGCAACCATTACAGATCTAAGGAAATAGATATGTTTCAGCAGGAAACATACATAAAATAAAACATAGCGGTATTGACATATTCATGGACAGTGAATCAAATTAAATTCTTATCAAGACAGAGGCAATTTTCCCTTAATGACATTTAATAAGAGATTTTTAAAAAGGTCTTTTGAAATACGGTAGCATGGTGAGTACTGTATTCATAAATAATTTCCATTATACTTAAGCAGAAACCATAAATCTCATATTCATGACAAATTTAATTCTATGAGTGTGGTTGTGACTTTACCAAGAACATAGTAGGGATACAGAAAACTCTTATTTTCCATTTATTCTGATTGCCACATAGAAAGCATAAATTCTATTTACAGTAAAGAACCATAACAAAGAAGCTCTCTACCTTTTGGTTACAGTTAAATTCACACTAAGTATAAAATTATTGATTGCTGCCCAGATATAAGCTACAAAGCTCTAAAGATCAATGAATTTAAATGGCGCCAACTGTAGTGAACATCAAATCAGCCAAAAAATTTAGTACACTGCCTCCCTAAAGGGGAATTATCATCAGACTCAACACTTGATCTCTGTGGGCAGACGTGTCCGTACAGAAACGATGCATTCCGCTCTACAGACAAGCTGTAGAAATCCAGTTTATATATTCTATTACTAACAAAGAATTCACAATGAAAACAAAAGATAATCTTTTGAAGAAAATGACGGGGCCTCCAAACAAAACAAAACCAGATTTGGTACCTTCGTACATATATCTGATTCCCAAACATCAGATTCTTATTGTTTCTCCTCCAAGTTAACCAGCTACCACTTAACCCAGTAATTGGAGACACTTAATCCCTCCTTTGAGGGTTCCAGGCCCCATCCTTTTTTCAAACCCAAGATATACTCTCATGAATCAACTCAAACCCTAGCATGGCTCCAGGAGCTGACAGCACTTCTTTAAAAAGCCCCCTTTCTCCTGCTGTGTGGGAAAAGTCTACATTGTCTCTAAGCCTCGATTTCCTACTCTGAAAAATGGGGATCAGAAAACAATAATATCTCATTGGTTTATTGTGAGAATGCAAGATGGAACTTTTACAGAGAACTTGGTTCAGTGCCTGCCACACAGAGGGTGATTATAAAAAGGTGACATTAGATAAACAACAAGGACCTACTGTATAGCACAGGGAACTAAAAGTATCTGAAAAAGAATCTGTGTGTGTGTGTATACATATAACTGAATCACTTTGCTGTACACCTGAAACTAACACAACATTGTAAATCAACTATAATTCAGGAAAAAGAAAATTTTTAAGGTAACAGTAATAACAACAGTAATAATCATGATGAGTTTTCTCCATTACTTTCTCCTATTGGGCAGATGAAATCCTCGCACTTGCTGTGTTTCCATCAACTTAGATACAATCACCCCTCTCTCTAATTCCAGGTTTCTCTGTAGAGTCTTTTACTTGGCCAGCACTATCCCTCATATCTGGCCAGAACATAACTTCTGGCTGACTGCCAATCAATCTTTACAGGATCAAATTAATGCACGCAAAGCCCACATTTACACTGACACCAAAATCATGGAATTTTAGAGCTGGAAGGGACCTTAGGGTTTCCCAACTCAGATTGTCCTGTGGTCCAGGATAGTGTTGAAATTCTTTGCCCAGGGAGCAGGTGGGGGAAGGGCAAAGCAGAAGTCAGGAGTCAGTTTAAAGTTCTGCTTTACTTGAATGTTTGGATTGGATGTTTGGAAAGAACAATCAAGCCCAATTTTTTCCTATTACAGAGGAGGAATCTAAGAGCCAGAGAGGTTATGTGATTTGCTCCAAATCATACAAAAAGTTAGTGGCAGAGCTTGAATTGGCTCCCAACCCTGTGCTCCAGTGCTCTTCCCCATACACCTTGCTGCCCCCGGGGTCCTATCCTTATACTTGAATAGACTCTGTTGAGCTCAAGACTGTTAAAAAAGCTTACTATGGCTGGCCTTACAATTTGAGTTGGCTCTTTTAAGCAGCCATGCTCTCCTTAAAAGAATAAATTTTCGGGCTTCCCTGGTGGCGCAGTGGTTGAGAGTCCGCCTGCCGATGCAGGGGACACAGGTTCGTGCCCCGGTCTGGGAAGATCCCACGTGCCGCGGCGCGGCTGGGCCCGTGAGCCATGGCCACTGAGCCTGCGCATCCGGAGCCTGTGCTTCGCAATGGGAGAGGCCACAACAGTGAGAGGCCCGTGTACCGCAAAAAAAAAAAAAAAAAGGATAAACTTTCAACTGCTTGACTCATTTACACCAGGACCATATCCTATTCAGCTCTGAACTATGCTGGCCACTGGTTCTGCTATTTCTCCCATTCTGTACCCTCCAAGTCTTTTACATCTACACAATATTATTTTGTTCTTGATAACCCATGTTTTCTCTCAGATGTACCTAGCACAGTGTCTGGCCCTCCGTAAGTGTTCAGTGAATTACCGCAGACTAAGGGATCAAATGAATAGCTACAAGTTTGTCTCTCCGTAGTGGAAATGAAGCCTCATGCCTCCCTGGATAACAACCAGTCTAGACTGACCCGGTCATCAGGATCTTCCTACCACTTAGGCAACTGTGAGGACTGGGGAGATGAGACTCAGGGAGCTTAGAGCAGGCAAGGATGATTCCACAAGCTGAAGACCGGCGGCGGGTGATAGAGCTCCCAAGGCACTTGTTTTGATCTTAAGGGGTTGACACATTTTGACTTGGTGATCTCCGGACTAAAGTCTTTTTACATTCTACCTTTTCTTCATTGGGCATTGTTAGAGTGCCTGGCAAATAGCAGGCATGCACTCCACAAAGTTGTGATGAACTCAACTTCCCCTTGCTTCTTCAAACTCCTCCCTCAAACCTCATTCCCTGTCAACATGTGACTGGGGTCATATGAATTAGAGTTACCCCTAAATTTTACAAAAAAAATTTTTTTAAAGTAGTTATGTATTCAGTATTTTATTTATTTTGTTTTGGCTGTGTTGGGTCTTCATTTCTGTGCGAGGGCTTTCTCTAGTTGCGGCAAGCGGGAGCCACTCTTCATCACCGTGCGCGGGCCTCTCACTATCGTGGCCTCTCTTGTTGCAGAGCACAGGCTCCAGACACGCAGGCTCAGCAGTTGTGGCTCACGGGCCCAGTTCCTCCGCAGCATGTGGGATCCTCCCAGACCAGGGCCTGAACCCGTGTCCCCTGCATTGGCAGGCAGACTCTCAACCACTGCGCCACCAGGGAAGCCCACCCCTAAACTTTAAAAAAAATAATAAAAATGTTCCTCAGCATTACTACCTTTTTTGTTATGCTGGATTTTTTTTTCAGGGCTGAGCTTTCATTTTTGTTTTGTTGACTTGGGAATTTTATTTTCTCCATTGCCTAATACCTAAGGCCTTGTCTGTCCTAAGCAGTGTACATGGAGGGAGTCATCTGAGTTTCAGCAATCCTTCCCTCCAACCTCTGCCTTGACTTCCACTATGTGGTTTATAAGCAGGATGCTAGTTAAGCGCAGGGCTTTGACAGCAGCTAAGATGTGGTTTCAACTCCTAGGTCTATCCCTTACTTCCCAGCTCTGTGCCTTTAAGCAAGTTACTTCACCTCTTTGTGCCTAAGATTCCTAATCCGTAATATAAGAATAAAAATATCTACCAGTGGTATAATAAAAAATATATTTGGACTTTGTCCCTGATTCCTGTCACAAAGCTCCTAAAACCCTTGGAATTTTGTGAGGGACAGGAGTATCTTTGTTGTTCCTAATGAGCCCTTTTCAACACCTGAGTTTATGCAAATGACTGACTCCAGGTGGGGGCCCCTGAATAGCTTCAGGATGGAGGCTGGTCACCAGAAAGACCAAAGTGATTGGAGGGTTGGAACTTCCAGCTCTACTGCCTGGCCTCCAGAGATGGGAGGAGGGACTGAAGATTGAGTTCTATAAAAACTCTTGGAATAACCAACAAGGACCTACTATATAGCACAGGGAACTATACTCAATGTCATGTAATAACCTGTAATGGAAGAGAATGTAAAAAAGAAAAAAATATATATATATATATGAAACTGAATGACCTTGCTGTACACCTGAAACTAACACAACATTGTAAATCAACTATATTTCAGTAAAATTTTTAAAAGATAAAGTGTTGATAGAAAAAAAAAAAACTTCTTGGAAAAGGAAACTCAGAGAGCTTCCACACTGGCGAACACATTGATGTGCTTGGAAAGTGGCACACCAGAGAGGACATACATGCTCTGTGCTCCCCCATCCAGCCCTTGCCCTGTGCATCTCTTCCATTTGGCCCTTCCTGAGTTCCATCAACTATAATAAACTATAATCATAAGTAAGGTGCTTATGTAAAGTAAGGGTCTTAAGGTAAGTAAAGAGTTCTGTGAGTCATTTTAGTGAACTATCAAACCTGAAGGGGGAAGTTGTGGGAACACCTGAACTGGGTAGTCAACCAGGCAAAAGTGCCGATCACCTATGGACCCCATTTGCAGCTGGCTCCTGAAGTGAAGGCAGTCCTGTGGGACTGAGCCCTTAACCAGTGAAGTCTGGGCTGATTCTGGGTAGTGAGTGTCAGAATTGAATCCAATTGTTGGACACGCAGTTGCCATCAGAGGACTAGAAGAATGGTTGGTGTTGGAAAAGATACCACATATTTGATGTCAAAAGAAAAAACCACGTAGAGTCGTTGTGAGGATTAAATAAAATGGTCTGTGACATACAGTGAGTGATTAATAAAAAGCAGCTCTTACTATTACTTGCATGTCTGTGCTTCTTCAATAGGTCCTAAATACCCCTCGATGTCTTCTGCTGGGCCTGGAATCCCACCTGGAACACCAACCAGCTTGGCTAGGTCCCTCAGTCCCCATCTAACTCTAGCAACTCCTTTTCCTCTTGGAGTAGACCTGTCCCTCTCTCCCTAGTTACTAGCTGAAGTCCTGCTGAAACTGGACAGACATCCTTACCCACTCATCTATAGCCATCTGCTTACCTCTTAGTTCTATCTGTGCTACTAGGCCCAAACCATCAGATGAGACCCTCTGGACATAAATAACTGCCCAATTCAAGGTGAAATTTGCCCCATCTTCTTGGACGCTGGGACTTAGATAGCTGGCCGCCCTCCTTGGATGAGAGTCGTAACCCTGCTTCAGCTCAGCCTTGGCCTCCTCCCCATTCCTGCTGAGTCTCGGCATGCCTCACAGCTGAGTACATATGGGCTTGACTTAAAAGGCAGAACAAGACAGTAAGGTAAGGATGGTCTCATGACTTTCAGAGCTACTTACACTCCAAAGGGTCTTAAAATTGACTTCAAAAAGAATCTAAGATCATGTACTAATCTTCCTGGGACGTTCAAGAAGATCAGCTTTTGTCTAAAAAATCTCAGATCTTTTCCATATGATTCACATATTACCAGAATTTTCTGACTTCTTTTTGAAAGTCTAGATATTCCAGCTAAAAATTGAAAATACCACACTTTCTGCTAACACCCCCAGGGAAGAAGTGCATAGAAAGGACCATTGAGACCATTATGACTCCCCTGCAACAAGAATCTGCTTGTCTGAGACCCCACCACAGGAGGCAGGATGAATGGTACTTCTCTGTTGATTTTTTTAAAGAATCCTAATCCAATTACCTTCAGCTCTCAAAGTCAAAATAAGACTTTCCTGGACAAAGACAGAAGTGAATTCATTTGGACAAGTGAAGTCTGTTCAATTCAAAACCAAACCCCAAACCGTCTTGCATATGTATCTTTCTTTATATAACAGACTTGTTTCTAAGTGTGCTGCACGTGAAAAGCCTTTTTAAAAATAAATTGACCCATATTTTAAGCACACCAGAGGACCTTGCTATTTAAAGGAATTTCTGTGAGCCATTTTGTAGAGCAAATAACCACCCATTAATTTATTTGTGAAATCTGATGTCCACACATCGCTTTCACTTTAAGAGAAAAAATGGTAACATATTTTCTACTGATTCCCAGAAGCACAAGCTCATGACCAATAGATTATGCCAGAATTTTGCCATATCCACATTGTAGCTATAATCAGCTGAACGATCTGCCTCAGTTCCTGGTCACTGACTCATAGTGCCTGAGAGTCGGAAAGGGCCTTGGAGATCAGAATCCCACTCTACGACATATCAAAACAAGCTTCCATCCCATGGTCAAGATCATGAAGAATGACCGAGCTGGCCACAAAGATATTTTTATGTCTAATTATGAGCACAGAGATTACAGATCATATACCAGATAAAGGTATATATTCTAATCCAGGAGATAAAATGCCAGGCACCTGTGCCAAAGGTGGCATCCAAGATGGCTTCGGGACACTCAGGTGCCAGTGTAATCAACAACGTGTGAGCAGGCAAACACACCAGAGTCCCCAGGAGACTGCAGCCAAGGTGTCCAGAGGAGGTGTCCTAGAGCCAGTTGGGAGAGAGCTGCAAGCTAATTTAGGGTTGCTGAGCTGGAGGGCATTTAGAAGGGGTAAGATGGGGGGGAGAGATTTTGCCCCGCTTTCCCAGGAAGCCAGTACCCTGCCACATTCACAGCCCTAAGCTTTTCTGTTTCTCACAACTTCTCTGTACTTTTTGACACTTCAGAAGCCACAGGTATCCAAAAGTCCCTTATTTCCCTACAACTCTCTCCCCGCCTGCTCCCAGCCTACCCAATAAACAAACACTGCAATTTCCTCATCTTCATTAACATATACTACGAAACTCGAATTATGGGAATGATTTTGCCCACTCTAAGCAGGATTTATGTATACGCTCCCTCCTTCCATCATGGATGTAGGATAACTTTCACTTTAAAAACACGATACAACAAAAGGAAAATTATAAACACAAACTAACATTTGTGATGAAACAATTTTATAATGGCAATTTTAAGGGGTGAGGAGACCAAAGCAATATGGTTCCTTATATAGCTTATCTACAGTTACAGTTATAACTATATATATCCTTATATAGTTATTCAGTTACGTAGCTTATCTGGTGATCTGGGTACAGGGATGTAGCTGAGAGGATCCTGGGGAATAAATGGTTAACTTATAGCTGGGACTCTCCCTCTCGAATATCAACTGTCTCCTGTGGCTTTTGCCTGGAGAACAGGGGCACTCTTTGGATTGGGCCTGTAACTGGGGAGGGGAGATTTCCCCTTAGGCGGTATATGATGAAGTACCAAACTGAGTGGCAGTCAGTGCTAGCAGGTGATCAGAGGCAGAGCCATCAGAGGGAGCTGGGTTTCCTGGTGCAGCCACAGAAGAGGCTGGGATTCTGCAAGTCTCAGTTGCCCTCTGACAATGAAGGGAGAGCTTCTTTTGTTTTCCACCACTCTTAGTGATCACGCTTACCCTCCCAGAGCCTTTGCAAAAGGAAGGCCTGCTTCCCATCCAGTCACCCAGGAAATGAACGAACATCCGCTGTCATGAAAATTTCAGAAAATTAAATATAAATCTTTACACATGAAGATTGCAAACATTTGGCCCTTTTGGGTCCAGAGGAGCATTGCTCTATCATGCCTTCAGTGATTAGAATTACACGTTGTTCACTGGGAGGGAATCAACTGCTCCTAAAAGGAGCTACTGTTGTCTGTGGCCCAGGTAAACTGCACCTGTAACTTGCTCAGGTGCACTGAGTCTTGGCAGAACTGATATTCAAGAGTCCTGAAGTGCATATGGAGTCATAGACTGGTTTCCCTGCATGATCCATGTATCCGTCTAAAGGTACCATTTCTCACCCTACCTGTGACCCTACCTGAGACCACTAGCACATGTATCCAACACAGTTCTCACCAAAAAGACATATCATAGTACTGCCAATAATAAAAAAAAATAAGTAACACTCCTGTAGCACTTCCTGTATGCCAAGAACTGTCTAAGCTCTTTACACACATTAAATCATTTAATCCTTACATGAGGTAAATACTGCTATTATTGCCCATTTCATAGATGAGGAAGCTGAGGCACAGAGAAATAAACAAATTGCTCTGGGTTTCGCAATTAGTACATGGCAAAGCTGCAATTCCAACCCAAGCTATCTGGCTCCAGAGTCTCTGCTTCTAATATCTATGCTGTACTCTCCAATCTGTACAGCAAGAGGCAAAGGACTAACCTGTATCACTCACGCTGCCCCAGGTAGCGTGGAATATACAGCCTAGATAGCAGGGCTATTCTCAGGAGAAGACAGACCAGGACACCAACTACATGGTGTGATTTGAAAAGAACTGGGCAGAATCTCCTGCCCCAAAGTATCTCCCAACTCTTGCAAAAATATCACAAATTTCCACCATTAGAAAGTCACTTCACTACTTCTTAAAGGCTTTTCCATTTTTAAGAAACCCCTATGAAAAGGTAAATATCACTGGGCAAGGTATCCCTTAAATCATTATCAGGCATCTACAGTACGATTTTTTAAAAGTTCATTGAACTTACACTCATAAGTGTTGGGTTCTAGTTCTGACTGCCAATTTCTACCTGTGTGACCTTGGGTACGGCACATAAATTCTCTGGGTCTTGGTTTCTTTATCTGTTAAATGGCAATGCTAACATCTGATACAACTCCCTCATAGGATTGTTGCAGGAATTTAATGGATGCAAAAGAGTTTAATGAATGCAAAAGGACAACACAACTGTAAGGTATTAATGTGATCAGCTAAACTTCTGGAAGGATTAGATAAATTAGTTGACAACCAGAGAAACGTATGCAGCCAGTTTAAGATGGACGGACAGAAAAGGCATGGTGCAAAAAGAATTCCGGCCCAGGCAATTCAAAACTATCCGCCTGGGCAGAAATGACTGCCACCTGACTGGGTCTCTTTCAGGCATGCTCATACCTTCCCATGAATCTCCACTGCCTTGGCCTTGGCTCTTCTTGTCTTTGACTCCTGTAACTGGACACTCTTTGGCTCGGTATTTCAGGCCCCGGGGCCCACAGGCTTAGCTGTAGCTCTGGCCCTAGCGCTATTTCTTGACTTTCTCTGCGCCTGTGTTGCTCCTGACAGCAGATGTACTCCACTCCATCCCCACCTGTGACCTAGCATGCCTTCCCGCTGACTGACTTCTTCAACTCAAGGAGACCGCAGTTACACCAGGACCCTCGAAGCTTGCTTCTCTGCCTCAACCGATAAGAATCTATTAAGTGCCTACTATCTTAAAGGCACAGTGCCCTTTCTACCAGGCAAGTGGATCCTACAGCTACAACAGCAGGGAGCTGGAAGTGATAGGCAGGGCAAAGGGGCACCAAGATGGAGGACAGGAACATGGAAAAGTATGACAGCAAGTAAAAAAAGTAAAGGATAGCCTTTGTCTGCTTTACTCTTTTGCAGAAAACACTATAACTGTTGTAGAGGTAACTATTAATTAAGCACCTACTCTGTGCTACACACTTGGAATATACAGATGAAAGGCATGTTTCCTGACCTCAAAAGGCTTACAATACAATGGGGGAGGTGGGCAAGCAAAGAGACAAGAGTCTCTGCAGGGGCCCAAGCACCTCTAAGGAAATACTGTTTTGAAAGAAATCTCTCTTTGGTCACCGGTTTGTCCTACAAAGGCCTTAAGTAAAACATGATTATAATATATCAGTTTAAATTTATGTGCCAATGCTTTGTTTGAAATATAAATTGTGATGGGCTACTTTTTTTCTGCTATATACATTTTCCCCTCATTTTTAAAAACTTTTTTTATCGGGATATAGCACACATCCAGTAAAGCGCACAAATCTTAAGTGAATGGCTCAGTAGCCTTTTACTTATATGTATACCAAAGTAGCTACCACCCAGATGAAGTTATAAAATATAATATCACACCAGAAGCTTCCCTTGTGCCACAAGATCAGTCACAACTCTATCACAATGAGGTAAACCATTATTTGGATTTTCATGTAGTAGGCTTTCTTTAAGCACTGCTGAGTTATATTTGTTTGGAGAGCTCTGCCTTCTAAATCCTGGATCTCCCTTGGTATACTTCGACAGCCCAGTCACTAAATATTGGGTTGGCCCAAAAATTTGTTCGGGTTTTTCATACGCTGTTACGGGAAAACCCGAACGAACTTTTTGGTCAGCCCAATATTGTGTCATCCTCGATGTGCTTAGGCTACCCAGACCCTAATTCTCTGGTTATGCCTCCTCCCCCATAACCATTAGGACAATATCCAGTATTCACCAAAAGGAGGAACATCCCAAGCAACAGAACATAAATAGGGCCTGTACCATTATTGGAACCCACTGACAAAGAGTTATTACTTTGCTAGATGGTCACGAAAGGACGCATCTTCGTTGAGAGTCCATGGGCTATTATTAGGACTACTCCACTTAATCTGTTACTCTGCTAACAGCATGCCTTACTTGGAGCAGAAATAAAATGTCACCCTTACTCCCCCTCTTGGTTAGGGAATGTACCCTTGTTTTCCCTGCTGGAACTCAGGAAAATGGAAGGTATCATCAAAGCCTGCTTGTCCTCTATCCATAGGCTGGGAATCTGTGTCTTACTCTAAAGGTACACTCACCTAACAGGAAAGACTTCTCCTTGCTTCATCTCTAAAACTAGGAAGTGAGTACTTAATCAAACCCAATACACAACAGAGGCAATCACTGCTATAATGAAGGCCCATATATGGCACAATGGGAAACTAAAGGAAGGAGAATCGGAGTTATGGAAGACTTCCGAGAGGAAGCTAGGCTTCAGTTGACTTAAAAAAGGGAACAGCCACGGCAAAGCCTTGGATGTATCAAAGGACATGGTATTATCAGGCCATTCATGTAGCTCAGTGTTGCTGATTAAAAGGATGGACAGGCAGAGAGATGAACCTAGAGAAGATGGTGAAGATCATGAAGGGACTTATATGCTCTAAAAGAAGTTTAGGTTTATACTATAAGTAATGAAGAATCACTAACTATTTTTGAGCTGGAGAGTGACCCAATCAGATTTATATTTTTTAAAAAACTATTCTGCCAGCAGTATGGAAAACTTAATAGGATAGGGGTGAGATTGAGGACTACTGAAATGATCCAAGTGGGACATGGTGAGGTACCTGTAGGATATCCAGGCAGAGAGATTACAGAGGCAGTTGAAAATGTAGAACTAGAACTTAAAAGAGCGATCTTGGCTGAAGGTAGGGTTGGGAGGGAGGGGTCATCTGTATATAAATGGTAGTGGTTTAGACTGCCTAGGAAGAGAATACAGGACAGAGTACAAGGCCAAGTACAAAGTTGCCTTGGGAAACAGCAACAATGAAAATTCCAGCCAAAGAAGAGGAACCAGGGAATGAGGTAAGAGGTAAAAGAAAAAAAACAAGGACAGAGAAGATTGTCACAGTAGTCAAAGGAGGGAAGATTTTCAAGGAGGGAGTGGTTAATATTTCATATGCTGTAAAGTGTTGCAAGACAAGAGAAGTATACATTGGTCTGGCAATATGGAGGTCACCGGTGACCTCAGTGAGAACAGTATCAGTGCTAGATGACACCACACTGAGGAGTGAATAGGGAGCAAGGAAGCAGAGGCAGCCAGTTTAGAAGCTTAGTCAGGGTTAGGAAGAAAAGAAATAGAATAACTGGAGGGTGAATTTGCTATAGACTGAATGTTTGCGCCTCCTCGCAAATTCCTATGTTGAAATCCTCACCCCCAAGGTGATGGTATTTTGAGGTGGGGCCTTTGGTAGGTGATTAATCCATGAGGGCAGCCCTCATGAATGGGATTAGTGCCTTTCTTATAAAAGAGGCCCTAGAGAGCTCCCTTTACCCTTCTGCCATGTGAGGACACAGCAAGAAGACAGCCATGTATGAACCACAAAGCCAGATCAACATAAAGGTTTCTCTCAGGTTCTAAGGAGCTCCCTGAACTCTCTAGGTGGAACAGAAAAAGTAAATATATAAATAATGCATTTATCATTTGTTATAAATGTAGAGAAATGGATGGAAAGTTAGAATGCTACAGAAATCATTTGTGTAGGCCTTTGTTTTATATATCCATAAAGTTAAACAGAAACACACAACCTATGCTAAGGTAAGTTACAAATTATTGCTGTCCCTAGGACTTTACCTAATTGATATATAGATAACATTTTAAAAATCCCTCGTGGTAGCAATTTACTAACAGAGAAAAATCAAGTCAATTGTAATGGCCTATAAATTAACACATTACTTATTAAGCAAATTTTGCCTCCAAGTATATCAAAACATCTCAAACATCTGCACAATGCGGGTTGGGAAGTATGGTAATTAAAACTGAGAGCTAAAACACTCATGGAACAGTCATATGGTTGGCCAATAAATGTTTATTGAGCACCTACTATGAGCCAGCCATTGCTCTCGTCACTGGACACTGACAAAAAATAGATGTGTCGATTTGTGTAATTCCTTCTGGAACCTGATCAACACGGTTAGAAGAACTGCTGCCATTTCCAAACTATTTGGATTTGTGGCCATGTCTATTTTAAGGCCATATTTACCTTACTATATTAAAGACATGGAATATTAGAGCTGGAGGGACCTTAAAGGATCACCAGCCTATCCTATCTCATTTCACAGATGGCAAACTTGAAGGGTTGAGAAGTCTAAAATAAATTTTTAGAGCCAGGACTAGAACCCAGAACCACAATTCTGATTCAGTGCTCGCTCTACCAATGAAACTCAATCAATAAAACCACATCTCTCCCCCAACACCCCCAACTGCCTCCGTCTCTTTTGATCAGGTTTTCGGTGATCAGTTCTGCATTTTTCTCTAAAATAAGCAGCAAAGTTTCTATGACCCATGGGCACTTGGCCCAGATTTAAAACATGGAGCTTAACAATTGCAAGCATCTCTCATCAGTGGACGGGGCAGGGCGGGGGTGGGAGACACTTGGCAAAGATCGCCTAGCTTTGGGCATTTAGCTGAAACGTCTAAAATTCCAGGAAGATGCTGGGGATGTTTTGTCTCTATTGTCTGGCTGCTAGAAAGGAGAATGTGTCGTCTTAAAATTTCTATTCAGAATTTTAATTAAATTGTGGCCTGTGGCAAAATAGAAAGACATTAAAATCAAACGCTAGTATCTCTTTGTTTATTTTATGGCTCTCTAACTAGTTCTCACTGAAATAATTAAATGTCTTTTCAGCAAATAGATTGTTCAGGCTGTTTAGTTTAATGTTTCTTATAACCTGGCAAGTAAGTGCTTTATAATTCAGTTGATTTCTGCTCTTCCCCGCGCCCCCCGCCCCCACTATATATGTTCTTTTCTCCTCTCTCCCCACACAGGCAGACTTGAAGGTTTCTGCAGATCAGAGCGGCATTAATGCACCTATGGGCCAAAGCATCCTCAGATAGACCGGAGGAGATTGTAGGAGGCTGAGCACATTGCATTTGACATTAATGGGTCAGAGATGCTTCTAGGTTGAAACTGGTGAAGGTGGCAGGACATACAATGTAGTCAATGAGGCCTCTTGGTCCGAGATTGATGCCTGAAATCTCTTATTTACTGACCCACTGTACTGCACGAAGGGAAAGCTGCTTTTTAAACAGTATAGGATCCATATGGGGGAGGAGACAGAATTTACCTGGAGAGTGTGTGCTGTGGTGGGATGCTGTTTTTTCTCTTTAGTAAAACACTAAATTAGGGACACTTTGGGGATAAAAGACAAAGCCCCAGGGCACAGGCTGAAATGGGGATGTTTAGCCAAAGGAGGTCTAATTGCCTACATTATAAAGTAAAAGTAGGTCTTTTAGGGATAAAGAGATTGTTCTTAGGCACCATTATTTTATCCTTTCCCTGAACAGAGCCCCACTGCAGAAAAAGGAGATGGAAAGGGGGAACAAGAAGAGAGGTCAGAGATGGTAGAAAACTAACTTTGTAATTCTGATGGCTAACTTCTAATGAGTGTTTACTGTGCTCTTCCAGGCACTGGGCTAAGTGCCTTTCCCCATTATCTCATGGAATATTCCCAACAGTCTTATGAAATAGGGACCATTAGTCTCCTCACTTTATAGATCTGAAAATTGTGGTTTAACAATATTAAATGACTTACCGAAGATCTCGTAACTACTACGTGGTAGAGTTGGCGTTCATATCTGTCATCCAGGTCCTCCTCCAAATTAAAAGGGAAAATGGTGTGAATATTTAAAATCTGGGCCTACAAACTGTTAGGCTCCCTTGACCTGAATAATAATGATGGTGATACTGCTGGCGAAAGGTGATAGACAGCGGGTACTTATTATGTGCCACGCATTGTGCCAAGCACTTTATACAGGCCAGTTCATTTAATCCTCATAACAACTTTTTGGGGAAAATATTTATGTTCACTCCATTGTGCAAATGAAAAAACCAAAATCTTCGAGGCTAAATAACTTGCCCAGTTTTACATAGCTAGGTAGTAGAAAAGCTGGAGAGTAAAACAGACTCCCACAGCGTGGTAGGACTCCAGGGCCTAAGGAGAGATGGAATTACCAGCATGACATTCCCTCTAGTGAGATGTGGCTCAGAATCTTTTGGAATCCTGATATTTGACTGACAAATTTTACACTTGCTCCCCATTCTACGCTATGATCTATTCTGAAAAAGTAAGCCTTGGGACACTTATGCCTCACACAGTAGAGACTTAAAGTCAAGAAATATTAGGTGAATAAATGGATGAAGGAATGAATGGAGTCTAATCAGTAGTTTTCAGGTTTTTCATTCTGTGGCCCTGTAAGCTCCCTGTCTCTATGATGAGTCGGAACCTTGCACATGAGTTTTGCATGCACCAAAGATTTGAATAATAAAAGGTAATGAATAAGAGAAAGGACTTATTTGTCCTTAGATAAACGAAATGTGGAAAAACCAAAAAGGAAATAGCTCTCCCAAGGTCCTCATTGCCTTGGGAGGGAGAAATCTGCTGTGGGGACCAGGCATCTAGGGAAGGATAGTATGGGAGCTAATAGGGAACTAACATTTTCTATACCTACTAGGTACCGGGTCTTTTTATATACCATGACTCTAATCCTCACATCTATCCTGGGAGGCAGGTGATCTTATCTCCATGTTATAAATAAGAAAATCAAGGCTCATAAATTAAGTAACTTCCACAAAATCTCACATGTAGGAAGGGGTGGAATTGAGGTTCCATCTCTGTTCTGACTCTTTCTAGAACACTCACTGCCTCTTCAAGTAGAGAGCTGAAAATACAAGGGCATTTTAATTGACTGAGGAAAATAAAATGTTTCAGGTTTAGAAAGACAAAAGATATGGCGAAGAACTTGTGGAAAGGCCCAAACCCAGAAAAACGAGATCTGGGGAAGCTGGAAGACAGACCTTGACTGAATGCGGTAATCTTTAGGAAAGAGGTAAAACCCGGATTCCAAATTCTCTACTGTGTTACCCATATTTCCTCACTTGGTAATTGTAGCAACTCAGTGTGGAGCAAAAGAGTAACATCTGTAACCAGGGAGACAAACTAGAGGCAGCAATGCAAGATGGTGGGGAGTAAAGATACTAGTGTCCCCAAGACCCCTGCTCAGAGACCTTTCCCTAGCCTTTCAGTGGCACAAGGCAATGGCAGGGCCCGCTGCCAGCCCCCAACATCTTCCTCCTTACCCCTCTTGACTTCATTCCTGATAATCTGGTCTTGCATATACAGCTACCAACAATTCAGTCTTTGGAAACCTCACAGCTTTTGGTTTTCTTATCAAGTCACGCGAGTCAAATCTAGGCCTAGGAAGCAAACACTGTTCCCTGCATCTCAAATAGCTACCCTACTCACGTTATTCCGTGTCTCCAAGAAGCACGTGTCAAGACAAGATTAAATGTGGAAAGCTTTCATTAGGAGAAATGACTGTGTGAAAGAAAATAGAGAGGGAGCTGTGAGGGAAGCCTGACCCTGAGGGAGGGAGAGAGGAGAGGTTGGATGGAAGCAGTCTAGACTATCAGGCAGTCTAAGGAAGCTTCTGCAAGACCTTGAGCCAAAGTCTGCCTTAGTACCCCACTGTATTCAGTCATGGGAGGGAACAGCCCGAGGGAAAGTGCCAGAACACAGCAGCTGAGGCCCTCAGTCAATTTTGCTCCCTATTATAGATGGTCTGCCAGGCACACTCTAATGGGCCCCCAACAAAACCCCTGCCTCCTCGATTCATAAGTACTCCTGCAAATCTCAGCTCCAACTTCTTTTTTTAAGGGAACGCTTTCCTGATTCCAACCCTACCCCTAGGTGAGGTAAACATACTTTTTGATATGCTCTCATAAAAATATGTTTCCTTCAGAGAACTTGGATCAGTTTGTACTTATATATTCATTACTATGATTATTAGATTAATGACTATCTCTCTTGCTAAATTTTAAACACCGTGAGAGCAGGGACCGTGACTGCCTTGTTCACTGCTTTATCCTTAGTACCTACCACAGTGACTAGCAGTAGATACTCAATGAATATATTTTGAACGAATGGACGTGAGTGAAGAAATGTCAAAGAATAGATATGAGTCATATAATCAATTCTAATCCCAAACCTACTGGAAACTACATAAGGCCCAGGACTAGGAGAAAGGGAACATAGCTTGAAATGGTGAGAGTGAATAGGTAGGTTCAAGGTAAGGATGGTAACAGGAGATTCTTAGGCTGACATAAGCAAACACCAGCTGTGGCTGGTGCCTGCTAGGCCAAACTAACTGAGACTCATGACTCATGTCAGGTAAATTAAGGTAAAAGAGAAAGAGTGAATGTGCTTGGGGGAGGTGAGACAGCTCATGAACGTAAACCATGAACAACCCCCCCTTACTTGATAAAACAGGCTGGTCTAGGAAATGTGGGATTGGGGCTGTAGCAGACACACACAGAGCCAGGGCAGTGGAAACCACAGCAAGGCAGGAGCCCAGTCACACACAATAGCCTCCAGGAGTTCTCCTGAGAACTGAGGTTGCATCAACAAAGTCTGTAGATCTTGGCCAGGTTCTTAGCTCAGTTCTTCCCTTGTGGCCTCTCCTAGCCTTAGAGGGCCCATCTTCTCTGATGACTAGGGCTGGGATTATGTGGTGTTACTCACTGTCTAACAACTGCATCTGTTGACAGCCCTACAGTCGCCCAGGACCACTTGGAATTTTACCTTTCTAAGCCTCGGCTTTTTCCTTTCAAAAAGGGGGATAAAATTTAATCTTGAAGGATGAGTAGATTAGGATTAGAAAGAATAATATGAGATTACTTATAATAATATGTAATGGGGTCTAATGTGGTTCCATGCAAACTCTCATTATTTTTTATTTTTTATTTTTTTGCGGTACGCGGGCCTCTCACTGCTGTGGCCTCTGCCGTTGCGGAGCACAGGCTCCGGACGCGCAGGCTCAGCGGCCATGGCTCACGGGCCCAGCCGCTCCGCGGCATGTGGGATCTTCCCGGACTGGGGCACGAACCCGTGTCCCCTGCATCAGCAGGCGTACTCTCAACCACTGTGCCACCAGGGAAGCCCAAACTCTCATTATTTTTATATCAGAATATAAAATTAATTTAAACCAAGCAAGATTTTCCCTTTGACTCCACTGCTGAAGAAAAATGGCTTTGGATACACAATATACACAAAATCTTTAGAAAATCTTGTTAAAACTGACAATCCCTGATCTAGCAGACTCAGTATTGGCCTGTATGTCAGAAGATGTAGAAAATCATAGAATTCTAGGATCTCTCAGCTGAGGGAGTCCTTCAAGATTAGTCCTGTTTGCATTAGTGAGCTGTGAGAACGCTGGGGAAAATCATTGATTGTCAAGATCCTGTGTGTCTGGGAGTCTTCACAGAATTATTAAGTGGGACATTGAAAGACCATTGCTAGAATTCACTGTCTTCTCACTAGCTAGAGCAAAATGTGAATTTATTCCACAGCCAGTGTAACAGGGATAAAGTTAATTTCAATCTGAGACTAAGGTATAAACTCATTTATATTTGTTAGAAGAGTCATGCTGTATCGTTAGGGTAATGAGTCAGCCAAAGCTATTGAAAATCACATAGTTAATCTGCTCTAATTTTTGATTGTAGTTGAGTGGTTATATGGTCCTAAAAGTCCAGAGCCTTGTTCTATTCTTGTCTATTTTACTGACACACTGAGTTGAGGGCGCTAACTCAACCTTTCTGTGTCTCTTTCATCATCCGTAAAATCTGAGCTACAAATATTTAACTGTTTACAAAGCCATTTTTACTTCATCAGTGTCATTCACAGCATAACATACCACCTCCTTGGTCAAAACAATAATGCTTTTGTTCAAATGCATTAACTCCAAGGGTAGACTTCAATTGAATTTGATGATTATTTCTTGGAACCTAGCACAGTGGGAACACGAGTCAGAATAAAATACAGAATAAAATTCCCATCCTAAAATGGTGATTCACAAACACCAGTCCACAGACTTTGACTAGTCTGTGACAATGTTTCCACAAGGCAAGATGTTAAAAAAAAAAAAAAAAAAAAAAAAACCAAAGAAAGTTTCATGACCCTAAATTTATATTCAATTTAAAAGAATTTCTTTCCTACAAATTTCTTATATTTCTGTTCCAGTTTTTTTTTTCTTGGCACTGAAATGTTCCTTATTTTATGGTGCCAGTTGTCTCTTTTTAACACCCTGACTTAGCAAAACAAAAAAGTGGCAACTCTAGGTCATTCAATTTTTTTCTTTCAGTTTTGTTGGCCCACTAACTCAAAACGTATGAGAACCACGCTTACCACCTACTTAAGGAATGTGATTAATCCGGCTTACAGTTTAGTCAAGAAAATTGCTTAAATTTGTTATTTAAAAGTTGCTGTTCTGGGAATTGTTTGTGTTTATAGTTAGAAGCTCCCAAAAAAGAAAACAGATTTTGAGCTCAAGCTACTGTTAAAAACAAAACAACAATAAAAGGAGCAAAGCCAATAATGACCAAATAGTGCCTGGCACATAGAAGACCTTCAATAAATATTTGTTGAATAAGTAAATAAAGTATCAAATGAAACACACATAGATTCAAGCAATACCTAGCCAGCAGCTACTGGGGGAAAAAAAAAAAAAAAGACTGATAAGGAAGAGGAGGATTTTCACTCTTTGGTGAGAACAACATGGAAAATTTTCTTTTTAATTTTTCCCTTCAATTAGTGGTAATTCCTGAGTATCATGCCCTCAGCCTAGGAAAGGCCTGTATCTCATTTTTCTCTCTTGCCAAGAGGAAATAAAAGAGGTGGTCAGAGGAAACTGAAAACATTTAGGAAATTATTTAAACTCATAGTAGTTAGAGACAGAGACTTTAGAAATCACCCAACCCATTCCCTTCTATTTACAGATCAGGAAACTGGCTCAGAGAAACTCGCCCAAGTTGCCCACGGTTGGACCATGAGAACAAAACCAAGATACTTCTGCCACCTAGCAGTAGTATATACCCTAATTGCAGGGGGAAGATAAGCATCCTTGAATATTCAAACTAAAAACTTAAAAGTTCTACAATAGTTTCAAAGATCAGAGGAAACAGGCATAAAGATAGTAAATGTTCAAATTAGAATTCCTGAAGGAGAGATAGTATGCTGGGGCTAGTGTGTTGTGGAAGAGCAAAGATCCAGAGACTGGAGTGGGTATGATGTGTTTGGGGAATGTTGAGGGGCGGTGAGTTAGAAATGACTTGTGAATACATCTGCCATCTTCAGGATTTCTCCTTTTATAGCACACATCAACTAGATTAAGCAAGGAGCTCTTACTATTGACCAGCCACTAGCATATGGAACTAGTTTTGCTCAGCTGAAGCTCACATTAAAAATTATATCCATGTTATTACCGACAAAGATACACTGACAAAATATAAAATAGCATATTGATTCAATGGAGTGTTGCTATTTGTACTGCAAAGGACTGGAAACAAAACAAATGTCCATAAATCAGGGACTGCTTGAATAAACTATGGTACATCCACACAAGGGGTACCATACAGATGTTTAAGAAAATAAAAGAATGAGGAAGACTTCTATATACGGACATGCTTTATCTCTACAATTGAATATTATGAGAAAAATCAAGGGTAAAACAATGCTTGTGATATGCCACCTTTTGAGTAGCCAACTCTAAAGGGAAACACACATACACACATCCACTTATATTTTCAAAGAGAAACAAAGGTTGGACTAAAACAATAACTAATAAAGATGTTTATCTATAGGTGGAGGGAGGGGCCAGGGTAGAAGAGGCAGGGTGGCCTTGAGACTTCCTTGAATATACCTTGTTAAACGCTTTGATTTTGGAATAAAATTAATCAAAAAAAAATAAAAACCTTAAAAGTAGAAAGAAAACTGAGACAAGCTTAATTTTATACTAAATTGGTAACAAACCCATATAGAGAAAATAATTATTTCAACTTGACTTTGAAATACAGAATTTTGACTGCACACCCCTAACTGGATATATTCCCAGGACATAGAGAACTACAAACAAATTCTAAACTGCATTCAGTAGTTTTATTGTTAAAGGTAATATTGTTATTTTTATTTCGGAACAATTATAGGTAACTATGCCAATTCTAAGAACCAAGATGTTTAAAATAAGGGAAAGGAGATTGAAGTATAAATTCAAAGAAGTTAAGTAAAAATTCTGTTATCTTAAATTTGAATTGGAAATACCACTATAACTTATTTTTTTTAAACAAAAAGGTAATTTCTAGCCTGACCACTGAAAAGACCTAGAAAACAATGGCCATCTAATAGCAATAAGCACCCTGGCACACAACTGTAATCTCTGAATATCATTCCCCACTAAATAAAACCAGGATTCCTTAGAGAAATGGCTGGCTCCAGGTCTGGGGCAGGAGCTGTACTAGAATGAGCTTGGGATGTCTCCTTGTGCTAGAAAGCAAGTAAGTTATCAGCAACTACTATGGTCATGTCAAAAGGCCTCAGAAGCCAACTTTAATGGGGCTCCCATTGGCTTAATATGGAACAATTTGGGTATCAAAGTGAAAAATCACTATGATTTATTGAAGCACAACAAATATATAAAAATCCATGAATTCATAATAAAAACACATTAGATAATAAAAACACATTAGTCACCAGTGGAGCTTACTAGGACACCAAATCATTCTGAAAACTGATAAGAAAAAGGGAAGAGCCAGGTAGCTGTCCTACCTTTCCTATAAGAACTGTACTTCAGGGTAGCTACATAGTTGATGAGGGAAATTTCTTCATTAGTATATTTCTAGCTTAAAAATGCAGAAGAAGGGAATTCCCTGGTGGTCCAGTGGTTAGGACTCTGCGCTTTCACTGCCGAGGGCCCATGTTCAATCCCTGGTCAGGGAACTAAAATCCCACAAGCTGCGCAGTGCAGTGCAGCCAAAAAAAAAAAAATGCAGAAGAAATGACAGCTTTGGAAAATCACCAATCTCTTACTTCTAATGAGATAATGGATCTAGGCAATGAGAATCAGTGGATGCTGAAATCATTAGGTTAAAGGTTGATGGGTCACTTCATAATTCAGGAATCAGGCTGACACTACCTGACCCCAACTGATCAATCTTATTATAAACAGTGAGATAACCAGACACTATATGCCTCCTGATGTGCTCCAATAGGGGATAAACAACACCACCCATGAGGGATTCTAAACTTAAAAAGTAAACCTGAATCAAATCAAATCTTTAGGGGGAAGAAAATAATAGTCATGAAAACAGAGTTTTATTGGTATTTGATTAAGGAGTGAAAGAACAAAACAATTCTCACAGCTGGGGACACTTGACTGCCCCCAACACCACTCCTGTAGACTCAGTCTGCCCCAGGCTCTGGAACAAATCCTGTTTAATCATTAAGGGGAAATTAAGGAGCCTGAGTTCCATAGGTCAAAATGACTGCATGCAATCACTCTGGCTGTTGACCCTGCTATAACATTATGCCTTGTACCCCGAATTGAACTATGGTTGCTTGCCTTAGTTCCTATGCCCCAGTTTCTAACTGGTTAATTTTACTTCTGCCTCAGTTGCTTTGAAGTAGGGGATCTGCTTTGCTCTTACCAATATTACTAAAGACTACAGCCTTGACCTTGAATCCCAACCCACACCCTGTTGCTGATCACCTACTAGTACCCTCTGCCTTGCCCACTCCCAGGCTGCCTGATTTGAACTGCTTCCCAGCTTACTAAGTGTTTCTTGACTTAAAAATCTTGTGTAAAATTGACCTATACTGTTAAAATTCGGATTAAATATCACACCATGTATTGTTAACTCAAAACATCTTGAGGGAGGTTGGTGATATTATTCTGCTTTTTGTTTTGTTTTGTTTTTCTTTTTAGCTCTTAGCTTTTATTTATTATTTTTAATTTTTTTAAACATCTTTATTGGAGTATAACTGCTTTACATTGCTGTGTTAGTTGCTGCTGTATAACAAAGTGAATCAGCTATACATATACATACATCCCCATATCTCCTCCCTCTTGCACCTCCCTCCCACCCTCCCTATCCCACCCCTCTAGGTGGTCACAAAGCACCAAGCTGATCTCCCTGTGCTATGCGGCTGCTTCCCACTAGCTATCTATTTTACATTTGGTAGTGTATATATGTCCATGCCACTCCCTCACTTCGTCCCAGCCTACCCTTCCCCCTCCCCGTGTCCTCAAGTCCATGTTCTATGTCTGCGTCTTTATTCCTGTCCTACCTCTAGGTTCTTCAGAAACATTTTTTTTTATTCCATATATATGCGTTAGCATATGGTATTTGTTTTCTCTTTCTGACCTACTTCACTCTGTATGACAGACTCTAGGTCTATCCACCTCACTACAAATAACTCAATTTCGTTTCTTCTTATGACTGAGAAATATTCCATTGTATATATGTGCCACATATTCTTTATCTGTTCATCTGTCGATGGACACTAAGGTGGCTTCCGTGGCCTGGCTATTGTAAATAGTGCTACAATGAACATTGTGGTACATGACTCGTTTTGACTTACGGTTTTCTCAGGGTATATGCCCAGTAGTGGGATTGCTGGGTCGTATGGTAGTTCTATTTTTAGTTTTTTAAGGAACCTCCATACTGTTCTCCATAGGGCTGTATCAATTTACATTCCCACCAACAGTGCAAGAGGGTTCCCTTTTCTCCGCACCCTCTCCAGCATTTATTGTTTGTAGACTTTTTGATGATGGCCATTCTGACTGGTATGAGGTGATACCGCCTTGCAGTTTTGATTGGCATTTCTCTAATGATTAGTGATGATGAGCATCCTTTCACGTGTTTGTTGGCCGTCTGTATATCTTCTTTGGAGAAATGTCTATTTAGGTCTTCTGCCCATTTTTGGATTGGGTGGTTTTTTTGATATTGAGCTGCATGAGCTGCTTGTATATTTTGGAGATTAATCCTTTGTCAGTTGCTTCATTTGAAAATATTTTCTCCCATTCTGAAGGTTGGCTTTTCGTCTTGTTTATGGTTTCCTCTGCTGTGTAAAAGCTTTTAAGTTTCATTAGGTTCCATTTGTTTATTTATTTTTTTAATTTCCATTTCTCTAGGAGATGGGTCAAAAAGGATCTTGCTGTGATTTATGTCATAAAGTGTTCTGCCTATGTTTTCCTCTACGATTTTTATGCTGTCTGGCCTTATATTTAGGCCTTTAATTCTTTTTGAGTTTATTTTTGTGTATGGTGTTAGGGAGTGTTCTAATTTCATTCATTTACATGTAGCTGTACAGTTTTGCCAGTACCACTTATTGAAGAGGCTGTCTTTTCTCCATTGTATATTCTTCCCTCCTTTATCAAAGATGAGGCGACCATATGTGCGTGGGTTTATCTCTGGGCTTTCTATCCTGCTCCATTGACCTATATTTCTGTTTTTGTGACAGAAGCATACTGTATTGATTACTGTAGCTTTGTAGTATAGTCTGAAGTCAGGGAGCCTGATTCCTCCAGCTCCGTTTTTCTTTCTCAAGATTGCTTTGGCTATTCGGGGTCTTTTGTGTTTCCATACAAATTGTGAACTTTTTTGTTCTAGTTCTGTGAAAAATGCCATTGGTAGTTTGATAGGGATTGCATTGACTCTGTAGATTGCTTTGGGTAGTAGACTCATTTCCACAATGTTGATTCTTCCAATCCAAGAACATGGTATATCTCTCCATCTGTTTACATCATCTTTAATTACTTTCATCGGTGTCATAGTTTTCTGCATACAGGTCTTTTGTCTCCTTAGGTAGGTTTATTCCTAGGTATTTTATCCTTTTTGTTGCAATGGTAAATGGGAGTGTTTCCTTAATTTCTCTTTCAGATTTTTCATCATTAGTGTTTAGGAATGCAAGAGATTTCTGTGGATTAACTTTGTATCCTGGTACTTTACCAAATTCATTGATTAGCTCTAGTAGTTTTCTGGTAGCATCTTTAGGATTCTCTATGTGTACTATCAATCATATCATCTACAAACAGTGACAGTTTTACTTCTTCTTTTCCAATTTGGATTACTTTTATTTCTTTTTCGTCTCTGATTGCTGTGGCTAAAACTTCCAAAACTATGTTGAATAATAGTGGTGAGAGTGGGCAACCTTATCTTCTTCCTGATCTTAGAGGAAATGGTTTCAGTTTTTCACCACTGAGAACAATGTTGGCTATGGGTTTGTTGTACATGGACTTTGTTATGTTGAGGTAAGTTCCCTCTCTGCCTACTTTCTGGAGAGTTTTTATCATAAATGGGTGTTGAACTTTGTCAAAAGCATTTTCTGCATCTATTGAGATGATCCCTCAATTTGTTAATATGGTGTATCACATTGATTGATTTGCATATATTGAAGAATCCTTGCATCCCGGGGATAAATCCCACTTGATCATGGTGTATGATCCTTTTAATGTGCTGTCGGATTCTGTTTGCTAGTATTTTGTTGAGAATTTTTGCATCTATGTTCATCAGTGATATTGGCCTGTAGTTTTCTTTTTTTGTAACACCTTTGTCTGGCTTTGGCTTCAGGGTGATGGTGGCCTCATAGAATGAGTTTGAGAGTGTTCCTCCCTCTGCTATATTTTGGAAGAGTTTGAGAAGGATAGGTGTTAGCTCTTCTCTAAATGTTTGATAGAATTCGCCTGTGAAGCCATCTGGTCCTGGGCTTTTGTTTGTTGAAAGATTTTTAATCACAGTTTCAATTGCAGTGCTTGTGATTGGTCTGTTCATATTTTCTACTTCTTCCTGATTCAGCCTTGGCAGGTTGTGCTTTTCTAAGGATTTGTCCATTTCTTCCAGGTTGTCCATTTTATTGGCCTAGAGTTGCTTGTAGTAATCTCTCATGATCTTTTGTATTTCTGCAGTGTCAGTTGTTACTTCTCCTTTTTCCTTTCTAATTCTATTGATTTGAGTCTTCTCCCTTTTTTTCTTGATGAGTCTGGCTAATGTTTTATCAATTTTGTTTATCTTCTCAAAAAAACAGCTTTTAGTTTTACTGATCTTTGCTATTGTTTCATTTATTTCTGAGCTGATCTTTATGATTTCTTTCTGTCTGCTAACTTTGGGGTTTTTTTGTTCTTCTTTCTCTAATTGCTTTAAGTATAAGTTAGATTGTTTATTCAGGTTTTTCTTATTTCTTGAGGTAGGATTGTATTGCTATAAACGTCCCTCTTAGAAGTGCTCTTCCCACATCCATAGGTTTTGGGTCATCATGTTTTCATTGTCATTTGTTTCTAGTTATTTTTTGATTTCCTCTTTGGTTTCTTCAGTGATCTCTTGGTTATTTAGTAGTGTATTGTTTAGCCTCCATGTGTTTGCATTTTTAACAGCTTTTTTCCTGTAATTGATATCTAGTTTCACAGTGTTGCTGTCAGAAAAGATACTTGATGTTATTTCAATTTTCTTAAATTTACCAAGGCTTGATTTGTGTCCCAAGATATGGTCTATCCTGGAGAATATACCATGAGCACTTGAGAAGAAAGCGTATTCTGTTGGTTTTGGATGGAATGAACTATAAATATCAATTAAGTCTATCTTGTTTAATGTTTCATTTAAAGTTTGTGTTTCCCTATTTATTTTCATTTGGATGATCTGTCCACTGGTGAACATGTGGTGTTAAGGTCCCCTATTATGGTGTTACTGTCAATTTCCCCTTTTATGGCTGTTAGCATTTGCCTTATGTATTGAGGTGCTCCTATGTTGGGTGCATAAATATTTATAATTGTTATATCTTCTTCTTGGATCGATCCCTTGATCATTATGTAGTGTCCTTCTTTGTCTCTTCTAATAGTCTTTATTTTAAAGTCTATTTTGTCTGATATGAGAATTGCTCCTCCAGCTTTCTTTTGATTTCCGTTTGCATGGAATATCTTTTTCCATCCCCTCACTTTCAGTCTGTATGTGTCCCTAGGTCTGAAGTGGGACTCGTGTAGACAGCATATATATGGGTCTTGTTTTTGTATCCATTCAGCCAATCTGTGTCTTTTGGTGGGAGCATTTAATCCATTTACATCTAAGGTAATTATCGATATGTATGTTCCTAGTACCATTTTCTTAATTGTTTTGGGTTTGTTATTGTAGGTCTTTTCCTTCTCTTGTGTTTCCTGCTTAGAGAAGTTCCTTTAGCATTTGTTTTAAAGCTGGTTTGGTGGTGTTGAACTCTCTCAGCTTTTGCTTGTCTGTAAAGGTTTTAATTTCTCCATCAAATCTGAAAGAGATCCTTGCTGGGTAGAGTAATCTTGGTTGTAGGTTTTTCCCTTTCATCACTTTAAATATGTCCTGCCACTTCCTTCTGGCTTGCAGAGTTTCTGCTGAAAGATCAGTTGTTAACCTTATGGGGATTCCCTTGTATGTTATTTGTTGCTTTTCCCTTGCTGCTTTTAATTTTTTTTTTTTTGTATTTAATTTTTTATAGTTTGATTCATATTTGTCTGGGCATGTTTCTCCTTGGATTTATCCTATATGGGACTCTCTGCACTTCCCTGACTTGATTGACTATTTCCTTTCCCATATTAGGGAAGTTTTCAACTATAATCTCTTCAAATATTTTCTCAGTCCCTTTCTATTTCTCTTCTTCTTCTGGAACCCCTATATTTCAAATGTTGGTGCATTTAATGTTGTCCCAGAGGTCTCTGAGACTGTCCTCAAGTCTTTTCATTCTTTTTCCTTTATTCTGCTCTGTGGTAGTTATTTCCACTATTTTATCTTCCAGGTCCCTTATCCGTTCTTCTATCTCAGTTACTCTGCTACTGATTCCTTCTAGAGAATTTTTAATTTCATTTATTGTGTCGTTCATCATTGTTTGTTTGCTCTTTAGTTCTTCTAGGTCCTTGTTAAACGTTTCTTGTATTTTCTCCATTCTATTTCCAAGATTTTGGATCATCTTTACTATCATTACTCTGAATTGTTTTTCAGGTAGACTACCTATTTCCTTTTCATGTGTTTGGTCTGGTGGGTTTTTACCTTGCTCCTTCATCTGCTGTGTATTTCTCTGTCTTATCATTTTGCTTAACTTACTGTGTTTGGGGTCTCCTTTTTGCAGGCTGCAGGTTCGTAGTTCCCGTTGTTTTTGGTGTCTTCCCCCAGTGGCTAAGTTTGGTTCAGTGGGTTGTGTAGGCTTCCTGGTGGAGGGGACTGGTGCCTGTGTTCTGATGGATGAGGCTGGATATTGTGTTTCTGGTGGGCAGGACCGCATCCGGTGGTGTGTTTGGGGATGTCTGTGACCTTATTATGATTTTAGGTAACCTCTGTGCTAATGGGTGGGGTTATGCTCCTGTCTTGCTAGTTGTTTGGCATGGTGTGTCCTGCACTGTAGCTTGCTGGTCCTTGAGTGGAGCTGGGTCTTAGCATTGAGATGGAGATCTCTGGGAAAGCGTTTGCCGTTTAATATTACGTGGGGCTGGGAGGTCTCTGGAGGACCAATATCCTGAACTCGGCTCTTCTGTCTCAGAAGCACAGGCTTGACACCCAGCCAGAGCACCAAGACCCTGTCAGCCACACGGCTCAGAAGAAAAGTGAGAAAAGAAAGGAAAAAAGAAAGAAAGAAAGAGGGAGGGAGGGAGGGAGGAAGGAAGGAAGGAAGGAAGAAAGAAAGAAAGAAAAAAGAAAGAATAAAATAAAATAAAGTTATAAAATAAAAAATAATTATTAAAAAGTAATAAAAAAAAGAAAGAAGAGAGCAATCCACCAATGATAACAAGGGCTAAAAACTATACCAAAACAAAACAAAACAAAACAAAAAACAGGCCGACAGAACCCTAGGACAAATGATAAAAGCAAAGCTATACAGACAAAATCACACACAGAAGCATACACATACACACTCACAAAGAGAGAAAAAGGAAAAATATATATATATCATTGCTCCCAAAGTCCACCTCCCCAATTTGGGATGATTCATTGTCTATTCAGGTATTCCACAGATGCAGGGTGCATCAAGTTGATTGTGGAGATTTAATCCGCTGCTCCTGAGGCTGCTGGGAGAGATTTCCCTTTCTCTTTTTTGTTCTCACAGCTCCCGGGGTTCAGCTGTGGATTTGGTCCTGCCCCTGCATGTAGGTCGCCTGCGGGCGTCTTTCTTCGCTCAGACAGGACGGGGTTAAAGGCGCAGCTAATGCGGGGGCTCTGGCTCATTCAGGCGGGGGGGAAGGGAGGGGTACAGATGCGGGGTAAGCCTGCGGCGGCAGAGGCCGGCGGGACGTTGCACCAGCCTGAGGCGCGCCGCGTGTTCTCCCGGGGAAGTTGTCCCTGGATCACGGGACCCTGGCAGTGGTGGGCTGCACAGGCTCTCAGGAGGGGAGGTGTGGATAGTGAGCTGTGCTTGCACACAGGCTTCTTGGTGGCGGCAGCAGCAGCCTTAGCATCCCAGGCCCGTCTCTGGGGTCCGCACTTTTAGCCGCAGCTCGCGCCCGTCTCTGGAGCTCCCTTAAGCAGCGATCTTAATCCCCTCTCCTCGCGCACCAGGAAACAAAGAGGGAAGAAAAGGTCTCTTGCCTCTTTGGCAGCTCCAGACCTTTTCCTGGACTCCTGGACTCCCTCCTGGCTCGCCGTGGTGCACTAACTCCCTTCAGGCTGTGTTCACGCTGCCAACCCCAGTCCTCTCCCTGCGCTCCAACCGAAGCCCGAGCCTCAGCTCCCAGCCCCGCCCGCCCCGGCGGGTGAGCAGACAAGCCTCTCGGGCTGGTGAGTGCTGGTTGGCACTGATCCTCTGTGCAGGAATCTCTCTGCTTTGCCCTCCGCACCCCTGTTGCTGCGCTCTCCTCCGTGGCTCCGAAGCTTCCCCCCCGCCCATCCACTGTCTCCGCCCGCGAAGGGGCTTCCTAGTGTGTAGACACCTTTCCTCCTTCACAGCTCCCTCCCAGAGGTGCAGGTCCCATCCCTATTCTTTTGTCTCTGTTTTCTCTTTTTTCTTTTGCCCTACCCAGGTACATGGGGAGTTTCTTGCCTTTTGGGAAGTCTGAGGTCTTCTGCCAGCGTTCAGTAGGTGTTCTGTAGGAGTTGCTCCACATGTAGATGTATTTTTGATGTATTTGTGGGGAGGAAGGTGATCTCCACGTCTTACTCCTCCACCATCTTGAAGGTCCTCTATTCTGGTTTTGAAATGGAACAAAAACAATATGTGAAACACTTGGTTTTGGCCCCAGATCATATTTGGGGCAGCACTGCCACAAGCATCCTTAATCTATGTTCCTTAGGTGAGGAATAGTAGCCTCATCCCAGAATTCTGCTGCAAGCTACTTAGCATGTGTTGCCATTCTCTCCAAACCTTGAGTCCTTCCCTTTGTCTTTTGTCACTGCTATAGCTTCCCTTCCATCTCTTGCTTCTCCAGTCCCTTCTATCCATGCTCTGACAGGAATGCTTTTTCCTCTTTCTGCCTTTAAAAGCTTCAGCAACCATGTCAGTCTCCCAGCAGTTGCTTAGTGCTTTGACTCCATGGGTATGCCCTTCTTTTATTTATTTTTATGATTTTTATTGTAAAGTAAAACAAATAAGGAAGCTACACAGATGTGTGGCTTAATGGATTCATATAAAGCAACACTTATAAACATTATCAGATCAAGAAATATGTAGATCTTTATCAGTTACCCCAAAGCCCCTGCATGTGCACTGCCCAGATTACAAGCCTCTCCCTTCACCCATAATATGTAACTATTGACTTTTATAGTAATCACTTCCTTGTCTTTAAAAAAAATAGTTTTATCATCTAAATGTGCATCCTTATATTTTAGTCTTGCCTGTTTTAAAAATTAGATATACTTTTAAGTTTTTTAACCTATAGGTTCTCCCCCCATTCGTCTCTTTTCCTTATCATTTATCTGTTGAAACACCCAGGCTATCTGACTAATAGCAGTTCCCAGTCTGGATTTTGCTGGTGGTGTGCCAATTAGTTGGTATCTTAATGAACTTAACTTTGCCTTCTTCACTTCCCTCCCATCTTGCTGGGGCTCGTATGCAGCTGCAGGAGCTCTGTGGGAGCTTTCCTCAGTCCACACTCCAGCATGACTGATTGGAAAGCCAGCTCCCCTGCTCCCAGCTGCTCCCAGCTAGGGCTCCATCTGGCTGTTTCGGTGGCTAGCTGATATCTGGAGCTCATCGACGTGCCTCCAGTGTCCACCTTGTTCTTTCCATTAATTTTCATGGGAGGCACATTTTGACTCCTGAGACGAGGAAAAGTAGAAACTGAAGAATTCAGAGTTTCACTGCACCTTAAGGTTCAGGGAACTCCATTCCCTCCCATTGCTGGCCAATTTCTATTGGTGCATTTGGGGGATTAAGCAATGTACAAAGCCCCAGCTGAGTTCCTAAATATGGGCTAGGCTGGTTAGAATCCTGAGTGTTTGGTATCTTTTAAAGGTATTTTGTATGTTTAAATATACTTCGTAAAGCTTAAAAGAAAAAATCATAAATGTAACTGTATTTCAGTCACACTCTGGGTTAAATTGGGGTTTTGTAGGCCCACCTGATGCCTAATCAAATATAGCATTGTTTGTGTGAGAAACCAAATGCCAAATTCCAAACATGCCACTTACAAAATGTGGGAAAAAATCCCTTTTATAAATTTGAAGGTTGCCTGAATGGTCAATTATAACATTTTAGATTCCGGTTGATGCAAAGCTGAAACCTAAAATTATCTTCCTGAGGTCTTTTCCTAAAGAAGGCCTACATAGTCTTATCCCTAAGCATCTCCTCAAATGACTTAAACTATCATTTCTTTGTCCATATCCAAATAACAGAAAATAATGATTCTCTTTCTGTGATGTAAAAGGAAGGCCAAGAAGATTATTGCTTCAGGAAACTAATGTCCAAAATTTTGACCACCACAGAGAAGGTCATAGTACTCACCAACTCCCTAAAAACTAGAAGCCAGCACTGCTATTATACAAACCGTGCAGCTCTCTGGGGGAAACAACCCCTCCCTGCAAACGTTCTAAATTTCAGAGCACTACTACATGGAATTATTTAGGACTTAAATGTCAATCAGTGGCAGCTGGGAAATTTTTAGATTTTGAAATGTGATAGTCTCCATTTGCTTGCATCCGCTTAATAGTCTCTGTTCCACTTTAAAAGCATCACATCAAAGATAGAGGCAAAATGTAATAATAACAGAAAAAGATTGATTTCATTCTGGAGCCCCATGGTAATGATTCTTTAGTTTCTTAGGCTCGTTACAAATTAAATTGGGTCCAAGAACACCAACTCATTTTTTAAGGCCTTTCAAATAACCAAATAAGGGTATTCAGCCAAGACTCATTCATAGTCACACTTCTAGGACACTCTGATTTGATAATACATGTTCCATACAATGCAGTAATGATTAAATCAGAGGTCTACAGAGGCTTGAGCCTCATGTAACAGAGCTGCAGTTTAAAGCAGCATGGCCTTTGAGCGCTATAGCAATAGCATCTGCTATCTTATTTTAATAAGACCCAGGAGATGTTCTGGAGGTTTCTATCTTACTAAGTTTTCACTTCAAGTTCTAGCTCTGTTTAATATTCTTGTAATGTGAGAAGGGAGCAAAAGACTTTAGCAAAGCTAGGAAGATTCAAAATTTGCTATGGAAATACCAGACAGTCCAGGAGAAAATGTTAGGATGGAAATATAAATATGTTATGCTCTCCCTATCTTAGTGTGTTATTATAAGAAATAATACAAAAGTGTAGATAGTTAAAAGACTACTTGGCATGTGTACTTAATTATCTCTTGCATTCATTAAAAGAAAAACATTTAGTAACTTAAACAAATTACATACTTTGTGATCAACAGAAGTGACATGATGTTTATATCAAAATATAAAGAAGGCTTCAAAACTACAGTTTTATAATTTAGTAATTATACAGAAGTTGAACAAAAAAAATATAGTTTTTCTAATAGATATTTACAAATTTTGCACATAATTAAAAATACACACTTATTTCAAGTACAAATGGAATTATTTAAAAATTGATGCTGCAATAGGTAATAAAGCAAGTATCAGAACACACCAAAGAATCAATATCCTACTGACCTCATTAGAAAAGAATAATAAAAATAACTTTAAAAGTACAATGGAAATGAAGAACACTTGTAAATGACTTATTGGCCAAAAGGAAGAAATCATAATGGAGATTAGTCAATGTACAAAACTGAAAGTGAAAGCACTATGAATCACAAACCAGGGGGATATAGCTAAAGCAGTAGTTATAAGTAAATTTATTCCTCAGATACTAATCTCCAAAAGAAAGATTTAAAATAATTAGTGAACGTGTACAACTCAAAAAGTTAGAAAGATTAGAAATTAATAAAGATTGCAGAAGTTAATAAAATAGTTTTTATTTAAATATAGTAAAGATATACAACAAAACTAAAAGCTTATACTCTGGAAAGACTAGTAAACTTTAGGAAGAGACTTGGCAGAAACTTTGACCTCCTCAAGCTGATTTTGTCCTCAGGACATTTTATGATATCTGTTAAGCCTGTTAAAGGTAATATAAAACTCACTATATAAAGATTAGTTTGGGACCCGCCCAGGAGAGTGTCCCAAGAATATCTGTCATGAATACATTTAATAAGATAGGGGAAAAGATGGAGAAAACAGATGAAAAGAAGGAGAATTTCACCAGAGTCGAAACACACACACACACACACACACACACACACACACACACACACACACCTTTAAATGACAATTATAAGATTGAAAAATATAGTATCTGAAATTAAAATATATAAGGGTAGGGAAAAAATATTGTCATTATAGTCAAATGACATGATTGGATTGTCTGCATATAAGGAGCTAAGAAGAGATATCAGCAAGTTGTTGGATAAAAGATTAATATAAGAATATCTGTTGCATTCCTATACACAAAAAGCAGATAGAATATATGAATTAAAATGAAGCTTAAACTTTTAAAATAGCAACAAAATTATAACATATGGTTAATTTTATATGTCACCTTGACTGGGCCAAGGGATGACCAGATAGCTGGTAAAACATTATTTCTGGGTGAGTGTACGAGGGTGCTGCCAGAAGAGATTAGCATTTGAATCAGTAGACTGAGTAAAGAGATCTGCCCTCACCCAATGTGGGTGGGCATTTTCCAATCTGTTGAGGGTGCAAACAGAACAAAAAGGAAAAGAAAGACAAATTCGCTTTCCTCTTGAGCTGGGATGTCCATTTTTTTTCCTGCCCTTGTACTTCAGAGCTCCTAGACCTTGGGACCTCAGACTCTGGGACTTACACCAGCAGCAGCCACCCCATTCTCAGGCCTTTGGCCTCAGATTGGGAGTTAAACCATCAGTTCCCCTGGTTCTCAGGCCTTTGTACTCAGACTGAATTATACCACCGGCTGTCCTGGCTCTTCAGTTTGCAGACAGCAGACTGGGGGACTTCTCAGCCTCCATAACCATGAGAGACAATTCCTATAACAAATCTCCTTTTATCTACATATATTTATGTAATGTATATCTATATCGACATAGATACAGATATAGATATATCCTATTATTTCTGTTTCTTTGGAGAGCCCTAATACAGTATCTAGGAATAAATCAAACAAAGTATGTACAAGACCTTGGTGGGGGGGAATAATAAAACTTTACTGAAAAACAAAAGAAGAACTTTAAAAAGAGAATATTATACCATGTCCATGAATGAGATGACTCAATGTCATAAAGATGTCAATGCAATCTTTATCAAAATACCAATGGCATTTTTCAAAGAAGTAGAACAAATAATTCTAAAATTTGTGTAGAAACAGAGAAGATCCCAAATAGCCAAAACAATCTTGAGAAAGAAGAACAGAGCTTGAGGTATCATACTCTCTGACTTCAGACTATACTACAAAGCTACAGTAATCAAAACAGTATGGTACTGTCACAAAAACAGACACATAGATCAATGCAAGAGAATAGAGAGCCCAGAAATAAACCCACACACTTATGGTCAATTAATCTACAACAAAGGAGGCAAGACTATACAATGGAGAAAAGACAGTCTCTTCAATAAGTGGTGCTGGGAAAACTGGACAGCTACGTGTAAAAGAATGAAATTAGAACATTCTCTAACATCATATACAAAAATAAATTGGATTAAAGACCTAAATGTAAAACCAGAAACCATAAAAATCCTAGAAGAAAACATAAGCGAACACTCTTTGACATAAATTGCAGCAATATTGTTTTGAATCTGTCTCCTAAGACAAAGGAAACAAAAGCAAAAATAAATAAATGGAACCTAATTAAACTTAAAAGCCTTTGCATAGCAAAGGCTACCATTGACAAAATGAAAAGACAAGCTAACGAATGGGAGAACATATTTGCAAATGACATGACCAATAAGAGATTAATATCCAACATATATAAACAGCTCATACAACTCAATATAAAAAAAACAATTAAAAAATGGACAGAAGATCTGAATAGACATTTTTCCAAAAAAGACATACAGATGGCCAACAGGCACATGAAAATATGCTCAACATCGCTAATCATCAGAGAAATGCAAATCAAAACCACAATGAGATATCACTTCACATCAGTCAGAATGATTATCATCAAAAAGATCACAAAGAACAAATGTTGGCTAGGATGTGGAGAAAAAGGAACCCATGTACACTGTTGGTGGGAATGTAAATTGGTACAGCCACTGTGGAAAACAGTATAGAGGTTCCTCAAAAAAATAAAAATAGAACTGCCATATGAACCTGAAATTCCACTGCTGGGTATATATCTGAAAAAAACCCACTAATTTGAAAAGATACATACACCCCAATGTTCACAGAAGCATGATTTACAATTGCCAAGATATGGAAACAAACTAAGTGTCCATCAACAGATGAATGGATAAAGAAGATGTGGTACATATATATACAATAGAATATTACTCAGCCATAAAAAGAATGAAATAACACCATTTGCAACAACATGGATGGACTTGGAGAGTAATATGCTTAGTGAAATAAGTCAGACAGAGGAAGACAAATACTGCATATAATCACTTATATGTGGAATCTAAAAAGTAAAACAAACTATGAGTATAACAAAAAAGAAACAGACTCACAGATACAAAAAACAAATTAGTAGTTATCACTGGGAGAGGGAAGTGAGGACGGTCGAGATAAGGGTAGGGGATTAAGAGGTGCAAACTATTATGTATAAAATAAATAAGTTACAAGGATATACTGTACAGCATAGGAAATACAGCCAATATTTTATAATAACTATAAATGGAGTATAATCTATAAAATTTTTGAATCATTATGCTGTACACCTGAAACTAATACAATAACGTAAATCAACTATATCTTAATAAAAAATGAAAAAATAATAAAAGACTGGGATTGGCAGAGTGGTTTAAAAAAAACTTAACCCAGCTATTGGCTGTCTACAAGAAACTCACCAAAAATAGTAAAAAAAAAACAAAACAAAAATAAAACTAAATGTCGATCAACAGGAGAAAAGATCAACTGTGGCATATTATATTGTACAATGGAATTTCATTTAACACTAGTGACATGAATAAATAAAGCTCAATGTATCTGCATGGATGAATTTAATAACAGTGTGGTGATTTATAAAAAAATAGCAAGTTGCAGAAGGTTAAATATAGGGTGGTACCATTGGTAATGTTTGAAACCTGCAAAAGAATATTGTTTATGGATACAGTCGTAGGTGTTAAAAGTACAACAGCATACGTAAGAATGATAAACACTGAATTCAGGGTCCTGGGCTGCTGTTGCACAACTCCAGGGAGCCTAATCCACATTGTATGCCAGAGAATTGTATTCCAGGGAGAGGCAATCATAGACTGGAAGGGAGGAAGAAGTATCCAGGGGGCTTCAGTTGTACCTATAATGTATAATTTCTTAAAAATAATAAATAAAAAGAAATGAAGAAAGCAAGGCAGAATGTTAAGATTTGATAGAACTGGGTGGTGGGCACATAGGTGTTTATGAGGTTTTTCTGTATGCTTTTCTGCATTCTTGCAATTTGTAAGAACAAAACATAAATGGGCATGGAGAAGGCACTCACTCAGCAGCACAATTGCTAAAAACAGAGCCAAACTGTGAGACACACAGAAAGAAAGAGCAACAGTGAGATGGGAGCACCCATCATTGATTGAATTAATTAAAAGAGATTATTTTCCCTTGATTTTCTTCCAGGAACTTTGTCCATTTCATTCTTCCTACAGACTTACCCTTACTCCCCAGAGCAACCCAGATGTTTCCAGCCCGGGTGTTCCCAAGACCTCCCTCCTTCTGGCCTAGTCCTTCCTTTCAATTGTTAGAAAAAAAGTGTTTTGAGCCCCCATTCCAAGTACTGCTGGAAGTCCCTTTGTCCCTCCCACAGCTAATATTTATCTCGCACTTAATTATGTGTCTGGCATTGTTCCAAACATTTCACAAACATTGTCTCATTTAATCTGCACACACAGCAACCTTATGAGATGGGTTCCATTTTTTTTCATTTTAAAATAAATATTTATTGAAAATAATATACACTAAGAGAGGAGCACAAAGGTTCAATATTTGTCCCCACTTTCAAGATGAGGAAATTGAGGCTTAAGAGGTTAGTTGACTTCCTCAAGGCTACACTGCTAATAAGTAGTGGTCCCCACTTGGCCTAATTCCAGAACTCTGAGACTTCAATTTCTTTTTCTTTCCTTTTTCTAAAAATTTATTTATTTATTTTTGGCTGTGTTGGGTCTCCGTTTCTGTGAGAGAGCTTTCTCTAGTTGTGGCAAGCGGGGTCCACTCTTCATCGCGGTGTGTGGGCCTCTCACTATCGCGGCCTCTCATTGCGGAGCACAGGCTCCAGATGCGCAGGCTCAGTAGTTGTGGCTCACGGGCCTAGTTGCTCCACGGCATGTGGTATCTTCACAGACCAGGGCTCGAACCCATGTCCCCTGCATTAGCAGGCAGATTCTCAACCACTGCGCCACCAGGGAAGCCCGACTTCAATTTCTTGTTTCCACTAAGCTCTTGATCTCAGGAACATCTTGTCTTCTGTAGTCATTCTTTTCTTTTTACCATGTACACCTAACTGAAGCATTCAGCTATTTTTTCCATTAATTTCCCCTAAACATCACTATCAAAAGGATCTTACACGTAGAAGCCTTTTGAAAGTAGGGCAGCACATTACTCAAATATAATAAACAACTTAAAATTGAATATTATACATCCCTGTCCACTCCCATCATATCGAATTGTCCAACTTTATTCCTCATGTTTCCTACTGCCCTGTTTTACTTCTCCTTCCTCTTCCCTCACCCCCCTACTTTCCTTTCTCCTTACATTATCACCACCCAATTCCCATATTTCAAAGTCAACCTTTAGTATAATGAGAAATTTAATCCTTCCTTTGTTTTATTCTCCCATTTCCAACAATGCCCAGGGCTGTGGTGAGGGATATGGGGTTCACCATTCAAACTCAAATATGCCATCAGATATTTTCCTAAACAAAGAGGCATCTCCCTGGACATGAATAATGCCCCTTTTCTTGACATAAAAATGTCTGAGTTCGGTTCTTGTTTTAAATAGAAAGATTTTCTTTATCTTCTCACCACCCTGATGCCTCTGAGATGTATTACCCTCTTTATTTCATATGATTTGCATCAATTGATTTTATGTACCCAATTTGAAAGTCTGACATTAAACAACAGTTTTCTCAAAATAGACTCCTTAAAACCACTGAACCATCTGCCTGACTAGTGTTATAGGTTGAACTGTATGTCCCACCCCCTATAATTCATATGTTGAAGTCTTAACCCCTAGTACCTCAGGATGTGACCTTATTTGGAGATATGGTCTTTTTAAAAAAAATTATTTTATTGAAGTATACTTGATTTACAATGTTGTGTTAATTTCTACTGTACAGCACAGTGATTCAGTTATACATATATATATGTATATACATTCTTTTTCATATTCTTTTCCATTATGGTTTATTACAGGATATTGAATATAGTTCCCTGTGCTATACAGTAGGACCTTGTTGCTTATTCATTCTCTATATAATAGTTTGCATCTGCTAATCCCAAACTCCAACTCCATCCCTCCCCCACCCTCCTCCCCCTTGGCAACCACAAGTCTGTTCTCTATGTCTGTGAATCTGTTTGTTTTGTATATAAGTTCATTTGTGTCATATTATAGATTCCAAATATAAGTGATATCATATGGTACTTGTCTTTCTCTTTCTGACTTACTTCGCTTAGTATGATAATCTCTATCCACGTTGCTGCAAATGGCATTACTTCACTCTTTTTATGGCTGCGTAGGATTCTATTGTATATATGTACCACATCTTTAACCATTCATTTGTCGATGGACATTTAGGTTGCTTCCATGTCTTGGCTCTTGTAAATAGTACTGCAATGAACATTGGGATGCATGTATCGTTCTTTTTTTTTTTTTTTTTTTTTTTTTGGTACGCGGGCCTCTCACTGTTGTGGTCTCTCCCGTTGCAGAGCACAGGCTCCGGACACGCAGGCTCAGCGGCCATGGCTCACGGGCCCAGCCGCTCAGTGGCACGTGGGATCTTCCCAGACTGGGGCACGAACCCGCGTCCCCTGCATCGGCAGGCGGACTCTCAACCACTGCGCCACCAGGGAAGCCCTGCGTGTATCTTTTTGAATTATAGTTTTGTCTGGATATATGCCCAGGCTTGGGATTGCTGGATCACATGGTAACTCTACTTATAGTTTTTTGAGGAACCTCCAAACTGTTTTCCATAGTGGCTGCACCAATTTACATTCTCACCAACAGTTTAAGAGGGTTCCCTTTTGGAGATAGGGTCTTTATAGAGGTCATTAGGGTGGGCTCTAATCCAATCTGACTTGTATCCTTATAAGAAGAGGAGATTTGGACAAAGACACAGACAAAAGAAAGACAATGTGAAGACGCAGAGAAAAGAAGATCATCTACAAGCCAGAGAGAGAAGCCTGGTGCAGATCCTTCTCACAGCTGTTAGAAGGAAACAACCCTGCCATGAACACCTTGATCTTGGACTCCCAGTACCCTGAACTTTGAGACAATAAATTTCTGTTCTTTAAGCCATCCAGTGTGGTACTTGGTGGCAGCCCTAGCAAACTAATACAACCACATAGTACAAATTCTTCAGCTTGCAATTCAGAGACATCCAAAGTATGGTCCCAACTGCTCTCTTCAATCTTCTCTTCCCCTATAACTCTTCAATCAACCGAAGCTCCAGGCAAACTATACTACTTTCTGTTCCTGCACTCAGCTCCATGCCCTCCCACACATATGCCTCTGCTCAGGCTCTGCCCTCTTGCTTAGGACGATCTCTGCCTCTGACCACCTACCTATCCTTTAGGGTCCATCTCAAATGCCTCCTGCTTCATAATGACTGTCCTGAGTCATCTCCTAGATATTCTCTGAGGTCAACCAGACAAACCTGGGCTTGAATCTAGCTCCACTCCTTACTAGCTGTGTGGCCTTGACAAAACACTGGACTTCTCAGAGTTATCCATGGCATGAGAAAAGATACCACTTCATAAGGTAAGTGTTGTGAGGACTGAGCGAGATGATGCATGTAAGGCACTTAGCACAATGCTTGGCACAGAGAAAGCATTCTGGAAATGTAATTTTTTATTCTTATTTTGTATTATGTGAACCCCAATGGCACTTTATATAAAGCTCCTCTATGCCACTTACCACATTCTGTCTTATCTTGCTTGTTAGTGGGATTACTCAGTTAAATTACTATTGACTTAAAACAATCATTCACCATCTCCTGCAGAATCAAAAGAGAGCTATCAATCTGTTAGTCCTCACTATATCTGGGCCAGGTGAAGTTTCCACCCATGAGTAAAATGCAGCCTCAGGCTCCACACCTAGTGATGCCCTTCCATCAGTTCTGTTGAGTGTCAACTCTGCAACCCTACTCTCTATCCCCCCATCCCAAGGCACCCACAGCCTTTGGTTCCTTGGAGGCTACCCAGCAGGTTTTCATACCAGAGTCACTTTAATAAATTTTGCATTATAGTCTTTTGTCAGTCAAGAACTCCAGCATCAGACAGACCCGGGCTTTATCCCCCACGCCACTGTTGTAAGCTCTGTGACTGACCACTTTATTTGACCTCTCTAGGGCTCACTTTACTTATATGTACAATTAAGATAATAAGACAACGACTTAATAGGTTCCTGTGAGGACCAAAGGAAGTCATCCGGGGAAAGGGTGTTTGGCACTACTGAGCACTCAGTAAAAGATGCCATTATCATCACATTTCTTGTAATTCTTAGTAGATTATAAACTCCTTGAGACAGGAAATATAGTAGACTCTATAAAAGTTTGTTGAATAAAATTTTGAATTTTGAGGTTGAACTAACCTGAAATGCTTATATCCACAACATTTATCTTGAAAAAAAGTTTCCATCTGTATGAAATTAGAACAGAGAAGTATAATTTTTTAGATATGAACAAGTTTAAGCTAACAAGTAAAATGAGTTGGTATTGTTCAAGGTCATTTTTGCTATTCATGGAGAAGACTAACAAAATAATGAAAAGTGTTGAATAAACAATTCACTGGGATCTTTTATTCGAGCTTCATTTTCATAGTTAGGAGAAAATATGAGCACTTGAAATTTTAAGTCTTTTCCAGGTGATCTGTGGCCAGATCTGGTAACATGCATTAGCCTCCATTTTTAACATCCCTTTTTTTATATTTGGCATTGTGAATGCACCTTCCCTCTCATAGAGCTTTAAGAGCAAAAGAAGTCTTTATGATCTAATGGTACATACAAATCCAGGGGAGAAACTGAGCCAGGGCAGTTGGTCGGTAGGTATCATGGCGGGCGGGGCGGGGGGGGGTGCTTTCTATGGGCTACAGTGTTCCAAAGAGGTCCATGTGAACATCCAAAGCCTTAAGATATATTCTTAAACCTTAGTAGATAAAGCTGGGGAAAAAGAAAAACAGCAACAACAAAATGTCATTTCTGAGTCCAAGCAGTTTCTTTCTAGTAATTAATTGGCAGAGATGTCAATGCTCCACCAATTAAAGCAGACTCTCCCTTTGTTCTGGGGGGAAGAAACACCCAAATGGACCCTTTATGTAGACATTAAACTAAGACTGTCTTCTGAAACGGAGATGAGAATCTGATTTCCTCATTTAGGGGTGACGATGTTAAGGTACCCTCTATTGGAAGCAGAGCTGCGTCTCTGTAGACCAGGATACTTTGGGAGAAAATGTGTCTCTGGAGGAAGAGGGAGAGATGACACAGTTTTGGTTACCTGCCTGGTCCTCTGGACTAATTTTAGGTCTTGTAGTTAGAGGAGTGGGTCAGAAGTGTATTGCAACTTTTTCAGAAAAGATTTTATAAGATTCTACGCTTAAGACAAGCTGCTTTGGGACCCAGATGACAAAATGTGAGAGAGTTGAGGAAAGGACAATTCTCTTGGCCTTTTCATTCATTGATTCATTCATTCAAAAAACATTTATTGAAAGCCTGCTTTTCACCGCGCTCTGTGCTACGTGCTAGAGAGAGAGAGAGAGAGTGGTGAACCAGATACCCTCAGTGCCTCTCTTCACATCCCTTACATTCTGGTTTTGTATTATTCATCTAGTGCTGCATAACAAATTACCTCAAAACTTAATGGCTTAAAACAACAAACATTTATTATCTCACAGCTTGTGTGGATCAGAAATCTGGTTGTGGCTTAGCTGGATGCCTCTGTGTCGGGTCTCTCCTAAGGCTGCAATGAGGCCGTCAGCCAGGGCTGCAGTCACCTCAGGGCTTGACTAGGGAAGGATCGGCTTCCAAGCTCTCTCATGTGGCTACCAGCAAGGCTTCAGATCCTCCTTGGCTGATGGCCAGAGACAACAGTCCCTCACCACACAGATCTCTCCATGGGGTGACTAAAAAGTGGGCAGATGGCTTCCCCCAGAATGAGGGCTCAGAGGCAGGAAGGAAGTCACGGTCTTTTTGTAACCTAATCACAGAAGTTACATCCATCATTTTTGTGAGATTCTGTTCATTAGAAGCAAGTCACTAGGTTGAGCCACATGCAATGGTAGGAGGCTACATAAGGGCAGTAATACCTGGAAGCTGGGATCACTGGGAGCCTAATCGTAAGTAGAGTAAAACACTACTCTGGCTCCCCCCAAATCACTGACCTTTGTGAGTGCATCTCTTCCCATTTTATCCCCAAATTGGTTTTGCCGGTAGAGTAGAGGAAATCTACTTTTGGGAGGGTATAGGTATCATTCATTATCAGAATCTATTCAGTACCTAAAAACATGCTGATTAAGAAACTTTATAAAAGCAGGAGCCTACAGCAGATTTTTTAAAAGAAAAAAAATGTGTCCCCAGCCCTGCCAATAATTCCAATCAATTTCCACAAATACCACTACAGCACTCTTAGATATCTATGTAACCATCCACCAAAGATTTCAACATAATATAAAGCATTTAAAACAGTAATTACTTAATAACTTAACCCTTAGGACCTCATTAATAGATATGTTTGCATGTAATATACAATGATACTATACAATATCACATGCAATTATTTTCCTTCTATGGGGCAACAACCACATAGTTTAGTGTAAATAATAATACGTTAAAGATTTGTTATTGTTACAAACGACATTTAGAAGAATAAAGTAAACTTAGCAGTAAAGTTTTTTTAATATTGCCACATATGGGTCCATTACAGCAGGTTTAAGAATCACATAGTAAAATTTGGTTATAATTTTTTCATGTCAATCTAGCAACTATTTGGATAGTGAGAGTGAGGACTACCTATATTTATTTTGTACTTACCACATTTCTAATATCTATAATTAGTGCTAATTGACTCTCAGTTCATTCTCATAGCTTACAGAGAGAAATCAAAGTGTTGGCAAATAATGACCACTTTTGCCTTCACTTTGTTCAATAACTAGATCTCTTATTCTGACTTTTGGCTTATAACATTGGCTAGAATGTAAGCCCTGTTAAACTTAGTTTTCTTGAATAAATTAAAATGCATACCATGTTTTTGGATGGAAAGCCTAACTATAATAAAAATTGTAATTCTCCCAAAATGAATATATGAATTCAATGCAATTACAATTAGAATCCCACAATTTTTGTATTACTTTGTTTTATAACAGAGTACATGAGCTTAATGCTTAGAGGGAAAAACAAAAGTCTAAGAATAGCTAATAAAGTTATAAAAAATAGTATGTGAATCTGCATATACCAAATTTTAAATATATCATGAAGCCATTGTAAAAAAAATAGTATGATACTGGCATAGGAATAGACAAATAGATCAGTGAAACTATTACAGAGACTTTGGGACTTTGATATATGACAAATGTGGTAATTCAATTCAGTAAGAAAGGGGCAATTTATTTAACAAAAAGTCTGGCACAATTGGCTACCCATCTAGAATAAAATTAATTTTAACTCTCTACAATACCCCACTGTTAAAAGTAGATTTATTTGAACTTAAAAACATAAGTTTCAATAACAAAACAAGAAAAATTACAAGAATGCTTAGACAAAGATATGTGTAACATTGTAGCTTTGGAAATCTTTTATGTGAGATAGAACACCCAGAAACTATAAATGAAAACTTAAACATATTGACTAAATAATTTTCTTTTTAAACATTTCTATGGAAAAATTCCATAAACAAGTTCAAAAGACAAATGATTCGCTGAGAAATACTGGGCTGGCCAAAAAGTGCCTTCAGTTTTTAAATAAAAATAAAAGACACATTTTTCATTTTCACCGAGAACTTTATTGAACAAAGTATTCACCCTTTTGTTCTATTACCTTCTGCCATTTTTCAGGCAAGTTCATAATTCCATCTTCTCAAAACTTTTTATCTTTTTGAGCAAAGAACTCTTCCAGGTGCCTTTCACAGTCTTCTAGGGAATTCAAAGTTTTTCCATTAAGACAATTTTGTAAAGACCCAAATAAATGGAAATCCGAAGGTGCAATGTCTGGTGAATATGGTGGATGAATCAGAACTTCCCAGCCAAGCCGTAACAGTTTTTGCCTGGTCATGAAAGAAACATGCGGTCTTGCGTTATCCTGATGGAAGATTATGCGTTTTCTGTTGACTAATTCTGGACGCTTTTTGTCAAGTGCTGCTTTCAGTTGGTTTAATTAAGAGCAGTACTTGTTGGAATTAATCGTTTGGTTTTCCAGAAGGAGCTCATAATAGAGAACTCCCCTCCAATCCCACCATATACACAACATCACCTTGTTTGGATGAAGATCGGCCTTTGGTGTGGTTGGTGGTGGTTCATTTCACTTGCCCCACCATCGCTTCCGTTCCACATTATTGTACAGTATCCACTTTTCATCGCCTGTCACAATTTGTTTTAAAAACAGAACGTTTTCATTACGTTTCAGTAGAGAATCACATGCAGAAACACGGTCAAGAAGTTTTTTTTCACTTAACTTATGTGGAACCCAAACATCAAAGCGATGAACATAACCAAGCTGGTGGAAATGATTTTCAACGCTTGATTTGGATATTTTGAGTATGTCGGCTATCTCCCGCATGGTATACAGTTGATTGTTCTCAATGAATGTCTCGATTTGATCGCTATCAACTGCAACTGGTCTACCCGACCATGGAGCATCGTCCAGTGAGGACTCTCCAGCACCAGTGGTAAACTTCGCAAACCACTTTTGACGTGTTCAATCAGTCACAGCACCTTCTCCATACGCTGCACAAATCTTTTTTTGCATTTCAGTTGCATTTTTACCTTTCTTGAAATAATAAAGCATAATATGCCAAAAATGTTGCTTTTTTCTTCCATCTTCAATATTAAAGTGGCTACACAAAAATCCACCAATTTTAAGTCTTTTTTTAAATGCACACTGATATGACAGCTGCCACAACACAATTTAACAAAATTGTTTCGAATGAAGTTAAAGACAACTAAGGGCTACTAGAGCCATCTTACAGAAAAAAACGAATGAAACTTTTGGCCAACCCAATACAACTTACAAATACATATGCCAGATAAGAGGTTAAAAATGTGTAATACTCAAATACCTCCTTCAAACTGATAAGACAAAAACACAGTAGGAAAATGAAGACTAAGAAGTGCAAATCCAAATGGTCATTAACAATAGCAGTTTGAGAATACGCAAATTTAAAAAAATACTTAAGGTCTTTCTCACCCATTAGATTGGCCAATATTTAAGCAGTAACAGCTACTGCTGGCAAGATGGGAAGGAAGCGTGCACAGTCATCAAGCTGCTTATATTAATATGACTATTCACAGCCTTTTGGGAAAGCAATCTGGGAATATCTATAAAAATGAAAACCACATACCCTTTATCCCAACAATTCCACTGGTGTGAATCTATCTCAAAGAAATAAAAATGCCAGTATAAGGAGACTTACACAAATCCATACACAAGGATGTCTACAGCAGCATTGTTTCTATCATGGCAAAAAAAAACCTAGTAGCAAAAAGAATGCCCTTCCACAGAGAAATAAGTGAATAAATTATATATCCATACCATGGAATACTGTGCAGACATTCAAAGGAATTAATCAGATCTGTTCCAGTAAACTTGGAGATTCCACTGTTGAGTAAGAAAAGTAAGAGGCAAAGGAAAGTATATAACACAATGCTTCTTCAAAAATGAATAATGGTTTTTAAACCCCTACATGTATATATGTCTACCGCGGGCCTCTCACTGCTGTGGCCTCTCCCGTTGTGGAGCACAGGCTCCGGACGCGCAAGCTCAGCGGCCACAGCTCACGGGCCCAGCCGCTCCGCGGCATGTGGGATCTTCCCGGACCGGGGCACGAACCCGTGTCCCCTGCATCGGCAGGCGGACTCTCAACCACTGCGCCACCAGGTAAGCCCATGTCTATTTGTTTTTAACATAGTTATATGAACCTGAAGAAAGAGATGAAGGATATACACACCCTGTTGTTAACACTGGTTATACAGTGGAGGGTGACCAGCAAACGACCAAAATTGTAAAATTTCATTTGTGTGTAAATACATACAAGAGATGAATGAAGGGATGGTAACCAATATATAGTGGTGGTTATCTCAGGGTGGTGAGATTTCAGGTGATGTTTTGCTTTATTCCTTGTATTTTTCTGTATTCTATTTTTGTACTTTTAATAATAAACATGTGTTAGTTATCTAATCAGAAAAAGAATAAATCTATTTTCATTGAATAAAAGACAGTCGGGAAGAAGAAAGCAGTGTTCAGTTTTTGAACAGTTATGCAGGAATAGATTTGAAACCAGTTAGAAACAGAGAATAATGGGATGGGATATAGTTTAAAATTATTTCAGATAAGGGACTGAGAAAGCTTGACAATTTGGAGGTCCATACATGTGCACACACACACCATTTTAAAGCTTTTAACCAGTGGCATATGGGGAGGGCTTTTTTTTTAGCTTTATTGAGGTATAATTGACAAAAATTGTATGCATTTAAGGTGTACAACTTGATGCTTTGATATACTCATACATTGTGAAATCATGGCCACAACCAAGCTAATTAACATACCTGTCACCTCACAGTTAAACCGTTTTCTTTTTTATTTTCATTGGTTGGTGTGTGTGTATGTGTGGTGAGAACACTTAAGATCTACCTTCTTAGCAAACGTCAGTTACACAAACAGTATTGTTAACTATAGTCACCATGCTGTACATTAAGTCTCCAGAACTCATTCACCTTGCATTACTGAAACTTCATATCTTTAGCCAACAGCCCCGCCATGGAGAGATATAGGGAAATTCTTTAGCTGTGTGGTCTGTTGGTAGCACTGAGGTTTCTGCCTCCTAATATTTGCTGTTTGTTCCCATCAGCAAAGTGGGCAGGGTTCTGTCATTTTTCTTTTCACTAACAACCTCATCAGTCCTTAGTCAAACACTTTCTTTGCCCAAAGGAGAAAAGGGGGAAGGTTTTTTTGTTTTTGTTAAGAGGGGTGGGGAGCTACTATAGTAGACTGTGCTTTGGGGTCATTTTTATCAATTAAGCTAATACACAAATTTCTAATTAGTTAACTATGCATGTATACATATATGATACATGATAGACAGGTTTATAGATATATGCTTTTTCTATCCTCTACCTGTATACCTACCTATTTATTTAAACCATCTCTTGTTGAAGAAAGGATTTAAAATGGCTATTAAATATCTAACATTTTGTACTTTCAAGAGAGCTACTTCTTGAAAAATAAGTTATTTCAGCCTTTACTTTCAGGCCATGTCTCTCTGTCTGTAAGGACCAGGAAACAGCATCATCAATCTGGTGACTTGGCTAACTGAAGAGCTACAGCAAGTCTTCTGAGAATCGTTCCAATCTATCACTGTACGAATGACTGTGAAGATGGTCAAACAGCCCAAAATCCCTTGTGCTTCAGTCAATTCAGTCAATAAATGCTTGCTGAACTGAATGTTATAGTGGATGTAAGCAGACACTGAACAGCTCCCATTTCAAAAGCAGGTCTAAAAGGAGATAATCATCCCTAAATTGCTCCAAAGTCAGGCAATCACCATCACAGCTGAAGTGAGACCCTGTTGACCCAAATTCTGTCAATTTCCAGCAAAACTTTTGCTTCTGCCTAGCATGTCTTTCCACATCCCCATTGGCCCCTAGTTCTTCCTCATGAAGGCAGCTTGGTATAGTAGAGCCAACAGAGGCCTGAATTCAAAGCCTAACTCGGACACTGACTAGACGCTGACTAGCTGTGTGGACTCAGATGAGTCACTTAGTCTGTCTAGGCCTCAGTTTCCTCATCTGCAAAATGGAAACAGTAATACCTGAATCACAAATTTCACTGAGGGTTAAGTGCAAAGCTCTTGGCTCTGATTAATGTTAATTCATTCTCTTTCCCCTTCTCTGCCTTGAGAAATCCTACTTATTCTTCAAGGCCCACAAAAAACATCACCTCCTTTGTGACACCTTCCCTCACCTTCTCTACAGAATTAATTACTCCCTCCTTTGCACATTCATAGCACTCTGATCAGACCCGTTTTAGACTACTTACCACATTGCATAGTTTTCATATCTGACTCAATAGATTAGAGGCTTTTTGAGGGCATAGCCTGTATCATATTCACTTTAACATGCCTCAGTATCTTGCAACAGGGCCAGTGCCTGGCATATAATAGATGCTCAATAAGTATTTGCAGGATGTGTTCAGCTATAAGCAAAGAAATATCGGTTCAGTAGTTCAAATATCATGGTATCATGACCTAGTTAAGTATCATACTTTGGGGGTTTAGTTTGCTTTTGCATCATTCATCTACAGAGTTCTCAAAGAGGGTAAACAGACCTCTTGGCAAAAGAGGAACCAGTCTGTCTACTTTATTTAGACTTGCAAAAGGCCTTTGACAACCAGGCACAATTCCAAGGGAAACATTTCATGCAGAAGTAGAGCTGCCTCTGCAGCCTGTCCATCTCTACATACCGAAATCTTATCCTTTTCAATGCCATCTTTGGTGTCACCTCCTTCAGGAAGCCTTTTCTGATTCTTCCAACCTCCTGGTGCTCCTCCCTCAAAAGCAGCAGGAGCATTCTCTCTATCCTCCCTTGTGGAACACAGAACAGTTTGCTTTGTGTACATTCAGCCCCTTGATTATATGTCCAATCCCCCTACCAGGCAAAGAGCAAGAGGCAGGAACTGGATCTCACCTCTGGTATCCCCGCAGTGCCTACTACAGAGCTGTACACATAAACAAAGGGCTCAGTACTTCCCTGGTGGCGCAGTGGCTAAGAATCCTCCTGCCAATGCAGGGGACATGGGTTCGAGCCCTGGTCCGGGAAGATCCCACATGCCACGGTGCAACTAAGTGCACCACAACTACTGAGCCTGCACTCTAGAGCCTGCGAGCCACAACTACTGAGCCTGCATGCCACAACTACTGAAGCCCACACACCTAGAGCCCGTGCTCCTCAACAAGAGAAGCCACTGCAATGAGAAGCCCGCGCACCGCAATGAAGAATAGCCCCTGCTCACCATAACTAGAGAAAGCCCGCGTGCAGCAACGAAGACCCAATGCAGCCAAAAATAAATAAATAAATTTATTTTTAAAAAATGCTTAGAACGTTGTATAGGCCAAACAAAACACAAATGCCAGTTTGTGCTCCTTGATACAGGCAAAGAGACACAAAAATATTAACTGACCTACACTTGACCTCAATGTACTGCACCTGCTAAAGCTCTCTTGGATTCTGCATATGAAAGCACTGCCATCATCACTTCCTGCCATCCTTATTCTTAACCCTGGTACCCGTGGCGTCCTTTGAGACAAATCCAGGGCCTTTTCCCAGTCCTTATATGCCTTGACCTCTAGAACACTTAGCCAATACCGCCCTTAGACCCAAGTTGCTACTGCCTCAGCAGAGCCAAGTTTGAATCTCTATCTCCACTGCTACTGCCTTATATTCAACTGCCTTGCCACATCCTGGTTGGAAACTGTGGGTTTCTGCCACATTTCCTAACTGGTCTCCCTGCATCATGCTTGAGAATCTTGTATTCTCTTTCAATACTGTATTCTCAAAAACACAGACCCGATCAGGTTGATTCTCTACTTAAAACCCTTCACTCGTTTCCTGCTCTCTTCCAGCATGATGTCCAAGGTCCTTCGTGATCCAGCCTCTGCTTATCTCTCCAGCCTCATCTCCCCTCACTCCACCCCTTAATCCCTATTCCTGAGTCGACAAAGCTATTGCAGCTCTCTATAAACGTCGTGCTCTCCTATGCCCCAGTGGCTTGGTGCACTGCTTCCTCTGCCTGGAAAATCCAGGGAAGCTCCAACTACCCCTGTCACCCTCAGTTCAGATGGCAGCCTTCCTTGAACCAGGCCCACCTGCACCCCCAACTCTGCTGGGAGCTCCCATGGCACCCTCCATGAAACTACCGAGCACTTATCTCATCACTTTGTTTGGCTCCTCTGCTAAACTCTGAGTTCCTAAAGGATAGTAACCTATTTTTAAAACTCTGTAGCCTCACTCTCCAGTTTAGTGCACTGCATGACACAGAGCCAACACTTAATAAATATTTGCTGAGTGACTGTGAATTTCCTGCATCGATTAATGAAGGTCCTAATACAAAGAAAGCACTCTTCCCAGAGCAACTCAGTATGAGACAAAAACAGCATGGCACACAAAGAAGAGGATCTGTGCGACTTAGACAAGGAGAAAAGTACAGAAACCCAGAACAGCAACAATTTCTAAATCACACTGAGCTAAATGTTTCCCCCAATTCCTTAGTGAAGCGGAAACTGGAAACGGACATTAGAACTCAACAGTATAGGATCTGTAGTTTGATATAGATAATTATGCTTCAGTTTAAATTACACTAAATTCTATATAATCCTTGCCTACATTGAGGTTTTTCAGTTAAGTCTTTCTGTTGTCTTCAAGTACTGTTGGCCGGACTGCGTGGATGCCACCTGGCAGATGCAGTTAAGATTTTGGTGCCCAGTGTGGGAAGGCCAGGGAAGGAGCAGATTTTCCCGCATGGAGCCTGAGTGTGGCTTATTTCTGCTTAGGAGTGCTACCAGGACCACATTTACAGCATTTTGCTCTTCACAGCTGCCCTGAGCACTAGGCAGAGGAGATATTATTATCCCCATTTCAGAAATGAGGAAACAAGAACCACAAGGTCAAATGACTAGATTTTTTCCCCTCCTGCTTGGGACCCCCAAGCATAGCAGCAGCAGTGTCAGCAATATTCCAGCACATCTTTTAACCCAGTCTCTCCCATGATAATCCCCAAATTTGGGAGCTAAAAGGCATCAGAAATTATCTGGCTCAAGTCGCCGTGTTTCAGAGAGAACTCATCTTTCCAGAACTTTTATCAGCTCGAGGGAGGAAAAGCAGAGGGGACTGGCTAGAGACCAGCTCCTTAAATTATTTGCTTTCCCCAGCGGGGGCCCCAGGGGCATCATGTACTCTTGCTGGTTTCCATCTGCTCCACTCGTGGCCTTAACAGAGCTCTGCTGCTGCGGCCTCGAGCATGCATGTATTCAGATGACAGAAAGTGACACCCAGAGCAATGACGTGACTTTCCCTATGACTCTAAGGAAGTGAAGGTCAGATCCAGGACTTGACATCAGTTTTTGGACTGCCAGTGCAGAATTCTGCCTACTATGCCATGTTCTCCCAAAAGGTGGCAGATGCTGGGGACACAGAGAACAGTATCTTATCACATTAAGAGCTTTTGCTGCTGCTGCTTTGAATATCAAATACTCAAATACATCACTCTTTGTCAAACTGTAAAATGGAATCTCAACATCCTTAGAGCATGGAGAAATTTTAAAATCAAATGGATTGTATAAAAAGAAAAATTTAAATACAGCCACACACTCAAAGAACAAAATTAGAGGCACTGTGATGCTCTGGAAAGAGGGTGTTAGACAAACCACAGAATAATGTATCAGCAAAACCACTTCTCTTAATTCTAGCTCCGGCAATCATTTGCAGCAGAAACAATGCACATGCTGCTCCCGTGGAGAGCCCGGGTGAGCAGCCAGCCTAGCTCACGGAAAGGGCAGGCCCAGGAGTCACAAGCTCTTAACTTGAAGGGAACTAAGGACTACAACTCTAAGCAGGAAGTGACAGAGCCCTTAGTAAATCTGGAAAGATTAACTGTGTCCTCATTAATTTCTCTTCGTTATAGTCCAGTAAGCATTGTCAAATGTTTTAAAGTGGATTATGACAGTGGCTCTGGGCCCTGCAATGCTGCAGAGACCAGGTGACTAAGCAGTGTGTCAGGAAGAGAAGGTAGGGCTGACAGCAAGTTCCAAAACAACCCCAGAACGTAAGTGTGTGTGTGTGTGTGTGTGTGTGTGTGTGTGTGTGTGTGCGTGCGTGCAGTGTCTACTGTGAGCTAGGCCCTACAGGACTATTTAACGGATATTTTATAGATATGTCTGTAGACGATTGTGTGTGGATATATATACTTATATACACACTATATGACATAACGTATACTTGTGTGTATATATACACAATACAATATTGATATATTGTGTGTATATATGTATGTGTGTACAGAGACACACACACACATATATATTTATAAAATCATCTACAGGCATTTTATCTATAAATTATCCATTAAATAGCCCTGCAGGGCCTAATTCACAGTAGACACTAAATTCAGTTGATACAATATTAATAAGGCCAATATTTAATGAGCATTTTTATGTATTATCTCCTTTAATCCTCCCAATAACTCTGTGAAGTATACACTATCATTGTACTCATTTTACTGATGGCACAGAAAGGTGAAATGACTTGCCCAGTGTCACACAGCTAGTAAGTAGCTTGGGTGGAGACTTGTCCACTGGCTCCGAAGCTGAAGCTCTAAACCTCAATGCTAGACGGCCTCTCCATCTCTAGGTTTTACTCCTGGCCAAATACAAACCTCTCTACTTCTGAAAGAGACAGAAACACAAGAAGTTTTTTCTTAATTTTTTTAATAGTATCACTTCCATTTACTGAGCATGTACTATATGCCAGGCACTGTTCTAGGTATTACATTATTTCATTTAACCCTTACAACAACCCGATGAGGTATGTACTGTTATTATCCTCAAGTTCAAATGAGAATACTGAGGCCTAGAGTGGCAGAGTAACTAATTGTTCAGTCACAGGGAAAATGGTAGGCCTGCCTGAAAGTAATGTGAGAGATTGCCTAAGGTACAATCAGCCGGTAGTGTGCTGACTAATGTTTAACAGCTGGATCTCAGGGGAAAAACAATGGGCCCTCAGCTCCAGGAAGGCAAGACAGGCTAAACATAATCCACCCTGTCTCTCCCACTTAATGAAGCTATAAAACCTGGACAGATTCATGAAGCAGCTATCTGAAGACACTGAAAAGTCAGTAGTAGCAGGCAGATTGAAGAAGAAAACCAGAATCTGAAGTATCACGCCACTGATGGTGAGTTTATCATTTTCCCCCTGTGGTATCCCCCACGCTAAGCAAAACATAGCCTAAAATCCAAAAGTAGGCATCAGCACAAACATAGAAAATTGCAGGAGAAACTCTAGTCCTGGCTCAAAGACTGGGAAAAGAAACTCCTAATGATCAAAGAAGTTTTCTTTTCTCTCTCTCCATTCTCTCATGGCCCGGACCCCAAGCAGCCCAGAGGCAGTGGTAGCAGAGCAAACCTGCATGGGCCAAAATCTTACTTTTTGATCAGTATAGCTGTGACCCCCATGGGCAAAGCCCCATTTCTCTTTTGTTGTTGTGTTCTTCTCTCCTCCCACTGCTTGGCCTGGGAAGTGGACATAGGTACAGAAGTGCGTAGCAGAGCAGGGGAACTAAAGTCCTTAATTTCTGGTTTGAAAACCACAAAAAGGAGTCCTGGGAGCCAGAAAGTATTGAGGAGATTACAGAGAGGGTGGAACCCAGGAAAGTGACCCCATGAGTTTGTTTATAAACTCCTGGACTCACCCCCAAGCTGAGCATGTGTGGATCTGATCCTAATCACCCTGAACCCAATGACCATGCCAAAAATTTTGAGAACTGAACCACAAGAGAGATTACTGTCCAGGTCCTACACTGACCACTGGGTGGCACACAACTGGGACAGATCCAAATAGCAATATGAAGCCTTTGAAAATCAATCTGAAATTGGAACTACTAGCCCACAGAGGTGGATTAGAAATTGCATCCCAAACCTAACCAGGTTGATTGTCTGCTAAAATATTAGCATCTTCCATAGGATTTAAACAAGACGCAGGGTCTTATAATAGTCAAAATGTCTAGTATACAATCCAAAAATCCTAGACATACAAAGAACCAGGAAATCTCAATTCACATGAGAATAGACAGTCAACAGATGCCAGCGTCAAAGTAACACAGATGTAATTATCTGACAGTAACTTCAAAACAGCTACTATAAAGATGCTCCTGGAAGCAATCATGAACATTCTTGAGACAACTGAACAAATGGAAAGTCTCAGAAAAGAAATAGAAGATACAAAGAAGAACTAAATGTAAAGTTTAGAATTGAAAAATACGATAACCAAGATTAAAAACTCCATGGGATCAATAGCAGATTGGAGATGACAGAGGAAAGAGCCAATGAACTTAAAGATAGATCGACAGGAATTATCCAATCTGAACAAAAGAAAGAAAAAACTAAAAAAATAAACATCCCTGATTTGTAATGTTTGCAGATTTCCATAGTGAAAATAATTCCACCCTGGCCAATGTCCAGGTATCAACTCAATATCACTGAATGTAGAGTTGGGGAGAGATGCACATAACTGGCTCTTACGCACAAACATCTGTCATCCCACAGGGCAAAAACAGCACAGCAGTACTGGAGTCTACTGAGTCTCAGCCTTCTGACCACACACACCCTAAGGCTGTTGATCTTCCTTTTAGGCACTCCCAACCCCATCTGAGCTGTCCCTGGTGTTCTCCTCAACCTGATTTCAAATGGATAAGGATGTGCAGAGGGCATTCAGTGAGACTGCCAGGGGCCGGTTCCTCCCCGCTCTAGGGGAGGCCCCTAGGTGTGAGACAACATTTCCCCACAGGGGAAAGGAGATAAATGAGCCCAGCTTAAATCAATAGACTGGCTCTCAAACTAGCAGCCTGATGGCTGACATAGATAAGAGGTGAAAAACATAACCTAGATGGGCAAGACCAAGGTAGGAGTATACCCTGTATGGAGTAGCAAAACTGGGCTTAGAATTGATCTTGTCATTCTTAAGCTTTTCGCCAAAAGCTGCCAGAGCATTCTGAATACAGCCCCATGTTAGGACTATGCAGCACCTCAAGAAAGGCTGGGAAGCAAGGTAGGCTGGAAGTTTCAAAGACAGGGATCCTATTTTGCATAAGAGTTTGTTATTTGGCAAGGAGCCATTTCAGGGTAAGGACAGTTCTGAGATTCTTACACAGGGTTCCATTGCATCCAGGATCCAAGTCCAGAGTTGCTGAAATGGTTTAAGAGTAGTAGAAACCCAAAGCCACAAATAGCCCAGAAAGGCCCTCTCTAACCTAACCTTCTTAATTGCACACATTAAGATGCAAAGTTCTGGAGAGAACAAACAACTTTCTCAAGGTCACGCGACTAATGAGCTAGAACAAAAAGGGAGGTCTCCTGATTCTAAGTCCCGTGCTTTTTTTCCTGACATCACGCTTCCTCTTACGCTTCCTTCCCTGAGCAAGATTTATCTGGCCAGTGGCAACAGGGATGAAAAGTCTTTGTGTGGTTTAGAGGGGAATTAAAAAAAAAAAAAAAAAGCTAATGGACCAGTCGCAGCTGACACTGATAGCATCAAGGAGGAGTTCAAGCTAGTGGGATTGTTGTTGTATAAGCTAGAGAATGGAAACTCATTATGAATCGAGGAATTTGAATGGTCCCCTCTAAGAAATTAGCAGGCTCAGTGCTTTGAGAAGTGCTCAGGGCACAGCTGCAATGTGATTACGGAGCTGATGGGAAAGCTCAGTGCCCAAGGTGGTGAACATATCCTGGGTGCTCTCTGCCACCAACCACCCGGCCTCTGCAGCGTGCACTGCCAAGTCTGGCCAATTGTTTGACAAGGCAGCTGTGTGTGTGCCTGTTAATTACACTGTGGGGCACCAAAGTTCAGTGTCAGGCAGCTGCCTGGAATATCAAATGGCTGCTAGTGGGACAGGCCAGCTATAAGGGCTCTCTTCAGAGAGGTCGGTACAGCAGCTGACTTCCCCTCCTCCCGCCTCCGTCAGTGCAGCCCCCTTTAAAGTCCTATTGTGAAGGCTGCAATGATTTATTTTCACAGAGTTAGGTTAGAATCCATAATAGAACCCGTGTTGATGATCTTTCTGACACGCCTGGATGGGATGAATGTAAATGCCATCTTAGATTTCTACGTCTCCTAATGGTAATATTCCCTTGAAACCGACATATCCTTTGAATTAACATCTTTAGCCCATCTGATTAGAATTAGTTGTAAGTACTAAGGCTGCTTTCAAAATAATGACAGCCAACACTTACATGGGGCTCCCTATGTGCCAGGTACTTAATACAGATTAATCCACAGTTCCGGGTAGGTGCTATGAATATTGCCATTTCACAGATAAGGAAACTGAGACTTCGAGGTTAAATAATTTGCCCAATTTAACAGCCGGTACACCGCAGAGCTGGTATTCAAAACTAAGCAAAGTGGCACCTCCATGCTATTAAGCGCTACACTGTGCAGCCTCAAACAAAGCTAATGGTCAAGGCTCACCAATCAATGTTTCTCTGTAATATGCACATATTTGCTCTTTCATTCTTCTTCCTGCCTTTGGAGTTAATGCAATAAGCATTTTCTGCAACTCTACTAAATACGAGGAGGGAAAATTCACCTCTAAAGGGAGTGATTGATCACGCAGGAGGCAGGTTTTGAGTTGGATCTTGAAAGATATATTTTGCCTATCAGAGATTACGGGAGTCAAAGTGGGTATATCAAGCAAAGGGGCCACTGTGAGCAAATTCACACTGGTAGGAATATTCATGCAAAATGAGGAAAGCTGTGAGACTGAGCTATAGGTTGTGTGCCTGGATCACAAAGAGATTTGGCTCCAATGTGAAAGATGGACTGATAGACTGGCCTACGATGATGAGGAGGGAGAGGAATAAAAGGAAAAAGTGGAGTGTAATTCATGTGTGTGTGTGTGTGTGTGTGTGCATGTGAACTAAGGAAAAATCAGAGAAGCTGATGATCATTTTTCACGATTGGTTTTCTCTCCTCCCTTCTTCCACCATGATTATGTGTCCATCACATGAATAACTCACTGCTAAGCAAAGGCCTGGTGTTGCTGCATTTATAATGCCCTGCAAGTTCAAATTCAACTAATTAAAATTGTTTGTGTTCCCCTAAAAACAGGATTAAACTTCTTACAGAATTCTAATGACTAATTGAATACTCTAGCTTACTGAACACCCCCTGAAATGTAGCCATAGTAGTGTATCTTCCACAGCTTTAAAGTTTACTTCCTTTTGATACCCCAACTCTTCCTTTTTCCTTTTGAAAATCTGAGGTATAATTTATATAGAGTAAAAGTCACCTTTGTCATGTTAGGTCTATGAGTGTTGACAAACCACCAACAAAATCAATATAAAGAATAGTTCCATCACCCTTCAAATGACCTTCCTGCTGCCCCTTTTGTGGTCAACCCCTGCCCCCATCCCACAGCTCCTGGCAACCACTGATCTGTTTTCTGTCATTATAGTTTGGCCTCTTCCAGAATATCACATAAGCAGAATCATACGGTATGTAGCAATTCGAACCTGGCTTCTTTCACTTGGCATAAGGCATTGGAGTTTCATCCATATTGTTGTGTGAATCAGGTGTTTGTTCATTTTCATTGCTGAATAGTAGTCCATTTTACAGATGTACTACGTTTTTTTAACTATTCACCAGTTGCAAGATATTTGGATTGTTTCCAGTTTTCAGCAATTATGAGTGAAACCACTATAAACATTTGTATACAGGTTTTTATGTGAGTATAAGTTTTCACTTTACTAAGGTAAATACTGATCTGATAAAAGGCTTGTACCCAGAATGTATAAAGAACTCTGAAAACTCAATAACAGGGAGAAAAAAGTAACCCAATTTTTAAAAAGGCAAAATATTTGAACAGACACTTCACCAAAGAAGATAGCAAATAAGTGCATGAAAAGATATTCATAAGTTGTTAGAGAAATGTAAATTAAAACCAAAATAATATACCACTATGTATCTATTAGAATATTAAAATGCTTAAAACCTAACAATACCGACTGCTGATGAGGCTGCAGACCAACAGAAACTCTGAAACATTGCTGATGCAAATGCAAAATGGTACAGTCACTTCGGAAAAGTTTAGCAGTTTCTTATAAAGTTAAACATAAACCAACCATAAGATCCAGTAATCCTGTGCTCAGGTATTTACCCACGTGTTTTTAATTACATTTTTTAGGATGGAATTTTTTTTCCTGCCTTCTTAATCAGAGTAGAGTGAATATAATCTATTTTATACTATTTTATGGGCTAAATGCTGAGAATACATATAGAGAGGAAAAATAGTTCCTACTCTTAAAGGTGGAGACGTACTCTAGGCTATGGTGGCCCTTCATGGCTGTTTGCCTCTTCATTCAGCGGCCTCAGACTGCTGGGCTTTTCTCAGTTTTTGTATATGTCTTTTAAAATCCTACTCCTCCCTTGCATTCAAACTTTGGGCTGTTATTTCTCCCGGCTCTCAATGGACCTGCTGCTAATAGCCTCTCATCTAATTTGCTGTGGGCCAGCAAGCCAGATAATGAAGTCTATTAGAATTGTGTACAAAATAAGGTTACTGATTAAAGTAAGGATCTGACTGCCTCTCCTGATTCTTCTCCTACAGGGTAAAGTCCATGGCCTTTGTGATAGTTCTTTCCCACTCTCAAAGGCCTTCTTTGTTTCCTTCCAGGTTCTGGCCATCTTCCAGAGAGGCCAGTTAAGATTGCTAGAACTCCAAACTATAGATAAAGGGGATGTTACCACAGTTTACATCTATCTAGTCTAATCTGGTGAATTTTTGCTCATCTCCATGCTAGACAGAAGGACAAGTGAGCCTTATCATCTAAAGGAACTAGGTTTGCATAAACTTAATGGAGTTAGCAACAGAATAATAGAGAACAATCCGTAAGCCAAAGAGCAAAAGCAAGCCCTGTTAGAACAAGAAAATGAGGAAAGTAAAATATATGCCAAGTTCTGCCTCCTACGCTCAGAAGTCTCTATTTCTCATTGGGACTACAATATTTCAAAGAAAGGGTAATTTTTTTTAAGTGCGCATATCCCACTTCTAACCGTCTTGAATTCAAAGTCATTCAGCACAAGCATCAGAATCTCACTATAATGTCCAATTGTCCCCTTAGATTAGAATGGCTTTGTGACCTCACAGAGGGTCTGAAATACACCTAAACTTTAGCAGTAGAAACAGTTTTAAGAAATGCTTTTTTTTCCTCTCCCATCCTGTTACAGAAGAGTAAGTCTTCAGAAAATAAAGTTAAAATAAAGAAACCATTTACCTTCTAAAGCAACCTCTGCTCTACCAAACCCATTCAGACCTCCTGTTGTCTTAAAAAAAACAAAAACAAAAACAACAGGCTTTGGGCAAGGTCTGCTATAAAAAGGAATATAAGACTCATCTTTGCTTTGTGCCAAATACATTGTCTCAAATACATCAGTGATTTCCATTCCAAAGAAGGGTTCAGTCACTTGCTGAATAAAATAATTTTCCACAGCACAGGAAATGAGGAGATTGGATATTCTATCAGATGGGCAACTGAACAAACAGGGCTCCAGGTGGCTAATGTCACAGGGATGAAGACACACAGGGGAATAAGGAGGCTTCTGGGTTTCAGTGGCCTTCTCTTCATCAACATCCAACACAATGTAATTGCATTTCCACCACTATAGCAGCACTTTTCCATCCAACCCCCCAGATAATAATCTATTCTAATATAATGCAGTTTCCTTAGGAGGACACAATTTATTGGGATACTGAGCTATTTAATTTCTTCCTTTCCTTTAATTATCTCTCTTTAACCTTAGTCTTTAAAAAATCGCTCTCTTTCTTGGGCAGTTCCAGGCAAAGGTGCCAAAGATTGAAAGAAATGAAGCCCTATTATTTCTGTGAAAGAATTTAAAAGGTTGAGAAAATTAGTTTGTCAGTTTTATTTTAATGAAAATTGACTATGCCATTTTCCCTTCTGAGAAACATCATTTCCAAGCTCTGCTTCTGACGTAATTGCACGGTTTAAAAAAAATCTCTAAATGACTCTGTGTCAGTGAAGTGACTTACTGTATTCACCACTCATAAAAAATGGTTCATTTCTGTTATCTTCATTTAGGTAACTCTACGCAACATCAAGTTCATTCAATTAAATAACACAATATTTTATACTTGGGGAGCAGCCATATTTTTTTCTGGGTCGAGCACTGCGCTGGTCATGGCATGCCTCTCTTAAATCATTTTAAGGAAATATGTACTGTCAGTTCTCTTAGGTGTGGTTATGTTTTGGTATCATGATTATGTTTTTGTAGAGAATCCTTATATTTTAGAGACACATACTGAAATATTTATGTATGAAATGATAGGATGTCTGTGATTTCCTTCAAAATAATATGGTGGAAATGGGGCATGTAGATGAAACAAAAGTGGTTATAAGATCACAACTGCTGCAGCAGGGTGATGGCTACATGAGGAGTCAGCATATTGCTCTGTTTACTTTTGTATATGATTAACATTTTTCATAGTAAAAAGTCAAAAACCTTTCATCACTCTAATGCCTAGAGAAGTAGCAACTCCTCAGTCTGTCTTTCAAAGCCTTCATTCAGCTTTGCATTTGCAAAGTTAACTTTTAAACCTAATCTCTCCCTATTCCTACTCATGTAACCCACGCACCAACCAAACTGGACTGACAATTCCATGAATATACCTGGTACATCACCACTTCTGGATTTTAGCACATTTTATCTCCTCTGCCACAAAAGTCTTGCCCTTCCCACCTCTATCTCTACCTGTCAAATTCCATCCAGTCCCATAAATACCACTTGTTCCACAAAGACTTTTATTACTCACCCATCAGAAATCAAATCTCTCCCCACTGTATTCCCTTCACATTGTTGGTTGAAGTAATTATTAAATGATTACCCCATTAAGTGATACATAAACTTAATAGTAAGTTGTTCACAGAAAATAAAAACTTCGTGTGGTTCAGTATCAAAATGGTATTATATCAAAATATTATTGAATAGTTACCTGACATACAGCACTGTGATTCATTCTTGGAGCACTGTACAGAGAATAGGAGTTGGTCCCATATTAAGTATGCACCTAGCTTTTAATCAAGAATTAGAATAATGAAGGAAAAGCATGATATTATCAATGATATCCATCAAAAACTGAGACTTCCGTTTGTGCAGAATTGGTTTCTATCACTCTAGAGCTTTTAAATTAAGCCTCAAAATAGATGTAGATGGGACAGACTCAGATAGACAACAGAAGTACTCATATTTTAAGACTGAGCATATTTGACATGGGAAATTTTCTCATGATATAATATTAAGTTAAAAAAAAGAGCAAGGTGGGCTTCCCTGGTGGCGCAGTGGTTGAGAGTCCACCTGCCGATGCAGGGGACACGGGTTCGTGCCCTGGTCCGGGAGGATCCCACATGCCACAGAGCGGCTGGGCCCGTGAGCCATGGCTGCTGGGCCTGCGCGTATGGAGCCTGTGCTCCGCGGCAGGAGAGGCCACAGCGGTGAGAGGCCCGCTTACTGCAAAAAAAAAAAAAAAAAAAAGAGCAAGATATTGAACTGTATATATAGTATTATCCTGATTTTGTAAGAAAAAAACCTACATTTCTATACATACATAGAAAAAAAGAAAAAGGAAATATGTCAACAGTAGTTATCTCTAGGTAATGGAATGATAGGTGATTTTTCTTTTTCTTTTCTGTATCTGTAAATTTTTTACAATGAGCAGCTATTATTAACATAATCAGGGGAAATTATGGTTAAAAAGTATATTTGGAAAATTAAATCACTATGTCATTCCTTATACCAAATGAATTGAATTTTTAAATCTGAAATGATAGAACCATAAAAATACTAAAGAAAGTATGAGTGAAATCTTTAATAATTCCAGGGAGGGAAAGACAAGATGCCATATAACGCAGAAGCCATAAAAGGAAAGATTAATTTGACTATATAATCTAAAAATACTGCATCACACACACACAAAATCATTAACAGGAAATCAAAAGACAAACTGGAAAAAAGCAACACAAACTAAAAAAAGGGCTACTTTTCTTAATATATAAAGTGCTCCTGCAAATCAATAAGACTAAGGTCAACAACCTTGATCATTGTCCAATTCAATTGGGCAACAGATAATTCACACAAAAAGGTAATACAAATTTCTCTTAAACATATGAAATATGTTTAACCTCATACATGAAGGAAATGCAAACTAAATCTAGAATATATAGATCTGTGATATATATCATATAAAGAAAGGTAAAAAATTTTGATAACACAGTCTGTTGCAAGAATGTGAGGAAATAGGCACTCACATACATTGCTTATGGGCTTAATATTTTTATCCCAATGAAAACAATTTAGTAATTTCTGTCAAAGCTAAAAGTGTACCTACCCTTTGACCCAGCAATTCCCTTTCTTGGGATTTATGTTACAGATATACTCCAACATATGCAAGAAAAAGGCTTTACAAAGATATGTATTAGAACAATGTTTGTAACAGCAGAAGATTGAAGACCATGTAGATGTCCATCAACAGATTATGATTCTTTCAAACAATGAATCAAGCATTTCTATATGCACTGATATTAACTACCTCCAAAATAACGTTAAATGAAAAAAGTTGGGTGTAGAAGAGTATATAAAGTATGTTATTGTGTATATTGTATAAATGCTTAGAATACCTTTGGAGAATAGACAAGAAATTGGTAGTAGTTGTTGCTTCTGGGAAAGGGTATGGAATGGCTGGGGTTATGATGGGAGGACAACTTTTCACTTCTCGAGGTTTTTTTCAAAAACGTATTTATTTATGTCTTTTTAGTGTTTGGGTTTTCACCATACGCATGTACTACTTATTCAAAAATTAATTATTTTACAATGAATAAAAATAAAAGGTCACTAAAAAATGTAAATATAGGGGAGGATAATAGCTCAAAATTTCCACGTCTCGACAAGCTTTGGATGAATGATGAAAACTTAAGCATGCTGATGGAGGGCAGGGTCACTGATTCTTTAGAATATAGGAAGAGAATGTTAAGCTATCATAGATGATCTGAGAGTATGTGTAAGTTAAGAAGAAAGAAAATTCAGAAAGCTTTACAGATACAAGTTAAGAAATATTCAGCAAGATTCATGAATAGAAAAAAAAAACTTAGCAAATTATACTATCACTATATCATAAGAAGGCCTAAAAGTATGGTATGTTATCTGAAAAGACCACATGATACTAATGACACTGAGGTGTGATAACAGGAATTTAAAATGTCAGCTTTCCACTGTATTTGGAATAGACATAATCCACTTAGGAGCTCTGGTCCAATTTATTGATCCAGGCTGTTTCTATGACCAATGGGCAGTTCTTCGGCGATCTGTGATCAGGTAGGCCATGGAAGAATCTGTGACTTCTTTTTTACCCTGGGAATCAACCCAACCCATGCGCGCGCACGCGCGCACACACACACACACACACACACACACACACACACACACCTCACAGTTAGCAAGAAGTGCTCTACTTTTTTTGGTGTTTTTGCTTCTGCTCTCTTGACCCCAATTGCCATGCTGATGAGTCATCTGACATCAGTGCCTTTAACCTTTGCTATTTACGATCTTTATTAGAGTCTAACCCCTCTGTGCTCTGTTACTATATCCACCCAGTCTGACCCAGGAGCAAACCAAAAGAAGTGGAACTTAAAGAGAAAATTGTAGTCAGTCAGAACCAAGCTAGTCAGTTTGAGAACAGAGAGCAGACAGGATATAGGACAAATTGCTTAAATCTTCTGAAAAAGCAAATTAAGTTTTACTGAAGACACAATGGCTTCTCTCACGGGAACACTGAGAGCCACAAAATGATCTAACCTACACAAAACCAATAAATAAAATTTCCTTGTGCTAGGCTGCTGAGAAGCCTTCTAGGTGAAGTGATGTTTGAAAGGGCAAAAAGTATAGGTTAAGCCTCAGGCCAGTGGGAAACGCCCAGAAAACCCTCTGTGAGCTACCACAAACTGTTTAAAAGAGCTGGCAATATCTCATTTGCACCATGAGAACACAGATTCTGTGTATATGTTGTTGTACATATTCCAAAAAATAATTAAAAATATTTATTGTATCCTGTCTGCATTTTATATGTCAATTACTACATAATTTCTGCAATTGTTTGCTTTTCAGTTTCATCAGGAATGCTACCCCAGTAGAAGGTTGAAGCAATCAGTACGAGCCTTGACATTGTCTCTCCTGACATCTAGTGGATGGATACCAGATACCGCAGTAACTGTACTTTTTTCAAAGCATCAGTTTTGGGTAAAGTGAATCTCTCTTTCTCTCTCTTATACTTTCTAAAGATGATATAAGCTTCTGATCATATTTCAAGGTGAAAAGCAAACCTAAGTATCTCCTACTGATGAGTCTTGAAGTTCATACACAGTCTAAAAGGCTTTAAGACCTATCCGGACTGGAGTTCTTGGACAATTTAAATGGGAGAATTGTAGTTTCAGAGTATCCAACATTTTTATAGGCCAACAGTCAGGCCCATTAGTGTAAGAAACCAATCAACACTGAACGGGTAGTATGGATTCAGTCTGCACTATTATTCATCATGACATTCATTATTCAACAAACTGCTGACGACTCTACATACAGTCCAGGAGCAGAGCCAGGCTTCTAGGTGGTAACGATGAACAAACTGCCCTCAAGGACTAAAGGACAGAAACCCACAAGCACAGTAAAAAGTGGTAAGTATCATAAAAGCAGTATGAATGATGCACTACACAACGTCAGACAAAGAAGAAATTACTTCTGCCTTTGGAAGGAGAGGAGGCGATGCTTAACTCAGGAGGAGGTTATTTGGAGCTGGAACATTGAAAGGTGGGAGTACTCTGTGTGAATAGGGTTTATTAATTCTCTTTTGTTATTTTACTTGATTACTTTGGTGAATGTAGCTCTGAGCCAGCCCCAATACCTGGGCCACTCTGCTACGCATTCTGCTTAGAGCCTTCAATTCTCCTCCTCTTAATCTGTTCCCATCTGCTAACTATTACTGCCAGCATCCCTGACTCTCACCTCCCTCACACCTTTCCTATGTTTTTCTTGATGCTTAAAATCACCTGTTGCAACACTAACTCTTTGGCACATTAGAATGACACATAATGCGAGCTGCTTATATCAACACTCAACAACTCCCTCTGACACGATCCTGGTCTTCCATCAGACAAATTTTCTGTAACTGAAGGTGAGTTGATAACGAAAGAGTCCAAGTTTAAAGATGCAACAACAAACTACCACACACACAACCCCCCCCGCAAAAAAAAGAAAAATCTTTGCTTCATTCTAGACTTAGAAGCCTGTAAAAGTTGAGTAAAATAAAAATATCCTTCTGCAGATTGAGATGCCCAAGTCAAGAGTTTAAGTGCAGCAGTACAGCCAAGTATCAAATACATGTGATAAATGGTTAAGTAAACGTCACTTCACAATAGAAAAGGTCTGGTTTGTTTGTCTGTTTTACATTTATTTATTTACTATTTATAGCCTACTTGCTTCTAAAGAATTTGATATAATATATAGTAAAACTAAATAAATAAATGTAAGGATTTATGCACCATGGCTGGTAAAAATAAAGATATAAATTATATAAATTAAAACTCTAATAGAGATAGGAAAAGAGAATTTACTAGGAACCAGGGATGAAGTAATGACCATAATTGAGCATTCAGTTGACTTCTGGGCATCCTGAGAACCAAGAACAGCCAAGCCAAGCCAAAGAAAGAAAACAAATGTATAGTTCCTACTATCTCAGCTCCACTTCTTCCAGAGTACCAAGCTTTTGCCTGGTACTATATTCTAGATGGCATTTTTCTTAAGAGTTCTTAGGTAAAAGACAATGGATATTGCAATCATTTTCAACAAATCATTCTCTGAAAGATGCAGAATTGCTTCATGTGGCCATTTCTTAATACTATCTCTCAGAAAAAGGTCACAGGTACTGTGTCTAAATGTATTTAGACATTTAAATGATTGGGATTGACATATATATACCAATATGTATAAAATGGATAACTAATAAGAACCTGCTGTATAAAAATATTAAATTAAATTTAAAAAAATAAATGTATTTAGAGAACCCGAGGGAGTGTATGCTTAACGTTTTAGTGACTAGCTCTCAAATATCTTCAACTATTCTTTGACATAAGCTGACTAGAAGTCATTTCAAGATGGAGGTCTCTGGCGAGGGCCTCAAACACAATATTGGTGCGGGCTTGGGGAGGACGGTATGCTTTATCTAACAGAAAGGTGGGGGCCAGGATGGTGAAGATTAAGGAACATGATATGCATCTTATCACTTGATGCTGCTGGTTGGAAGGGCCAACTTGTGTGCATGTATGTATATTTCTTGCTTTTATAGCAAGAGCGACGATTCTGCTCAAAATGTTAAGAGAAGCTGGAACCTCCCAGGTCAAAACTGTATGTACCCCAGGACTCTGTTCTCCAGAACTGTTCTATTTCTGTTAGTGCAATTCTGCTTATTAACAGTTATCCTGTATAAATAGTCTTAGTTGTTCAATAAAGATTCAAACAGATAACTATTAATCAGTATCTCCAGAAAGCAGATTCCAGTGTGTTACCATACAGTAAAAGTACTATCAACACCTTGACTCCAAGTAGATAAACTAGGAGAGTCTTTGGGTCAACATTCCCTGCCTTAGTAATATACATTCAGCTTAACCTCGAGAAATGACTAGATATAGGGCTTCCTGTAGAGCAGTGTTTCCTATCAACGAGGGTAAAGTACAGAGTGTAAATAGCAGTGGTATAAGGATGGTACAGGGCTGGTAAGTCTAATTGTGCTTTCTGTGAATGAAATTTCACAATGATTCCGTTGACTCCTATCTCCAGCAATTGTTTGAAGGCTCATTCCTACAACCTACCTTGCCTTTCAATCTTCCAAACAGAAGATAAAATAGGATTCATTCCTCACACCACAAACCAGGATAAATTCCAAATGGATGAGAAATTTCAATGTAAAAACTGAAATCATTTATTAAAAATTAATTCTTTCTCACCCCCTTAGCTGAAAGTGTGTTATAACTTTACTTTCTTTTTCTAATAAAGAAAACTAACATTAGGTTGCTTGTAAGATGGTTAAACATACTTTATTTTTTTTAAAAAACTGTAATTAGTAATTACAAAGTTAATCTGGAAGAACAAGCAAGTAAGAATATGCAAAAAAACCTGAAATATAAGAGCTCATGGGAGGGGACACTAGCCTCATCTGATAACAAAATATACCATAAAGCCTCTATAAATAAAACAGAATGATTAGACAGACCAATCTGTCTAATCAATAACAGAATAGAAAATCCAGAGATAGACCCAATTACACATGCAAACTCAGTTTAAAATAAAAGTAGCAACTCAAATCAGAGAGGAAAATATGGGCTTGCTAATAAATCGTATTTGAATAACTAGATAACCGTAAGGAAAAAAAGATAAATTGGATCTATTCTTCATGCCATAAACAAGATAAATTCCAACAGGATCAGAAATTTAAATGAAGCAAGCAAGCAAGCAAGCAAACATTTATCAGTACTAGAAAATATTGGTGAATTCCTCGAGGAAATCTCTCGATTTCCTCTTCTATTAATCTCTTCTATGACTCAAAATCCAAAAGCAAAAAAGGAAGATAAATTTAATTACATAGAAACTTTCTGAAACTTTTGCATGTCAAAAAAACCCATAAGCAAAGTAAAAAGATATAAGATAGAAGTTTGAGAATGGAACAACTTATACTAGACAGGAAGGCGGCTAAGACTACAAGGATCCTGTCAGGCTGAAAGGTCCCAATGGCCAAAGATGGGATAATTATAGTCAGTGAAAATATTAGCTGCAGTAGATGGGAATCCATCAAATATATTTAAATCCAGGGGTTCATTATTACGCTAAGGAAAAAAAAACTGGTCATTGTTGAAGGATGCTAGTAAACCAGTTCATTATTTTGAAAGATGGTAAATAAGGGGAAGAACTCAAATATTTTATCTTGCTTTTCCCACATATACTGGATCTCAGGGTAACCAAATAGGATATATGAGGCACTTGTATTCTCTGTAAAAATATTCTAGCTAATAAATGAAGAAGGGATGTTAGACCATCATCATTTTGCAACTCTTAATGAGTTAATATACCTAGGTATTGATCATCAATTGTGGGTGGCTAATATTCTAAAAGAAACAACCAGATCTTATGTGCTTTCTGATAAAAAAAAATCGACAAAATCACACAGTGGAAAACTCTTCAGAACACAGGATCCAGTTTCTTCAACAAATAAATTACAATAAACTAAGAGATGGAGAGGAAACCTATAAATTAAATCAATGACGACACCTAGAAAATAATCACATTGTATGGTCCTTTTTTGAATCCTGAGTCAAACAAGCAATGCAGAAAAAGGGTACTTACAAGATAATTGGATATATGAACACTGATCTGATATTTGATTATATTAAGAAACTATAACCTTGTAGGTGCAATAACAGTACTGTGGTGATTTTGTGGCCTTATCATTTAGAGATACATAATGAAATATTACTGATGAAATTTCTTTTGTCAAAATATTACTTTTCTTGAAATAATATAGGTGGGGAGAAATAGGTGAGGGTAGAAATGAAACAAGATTGGCCTTGAGTTGATAATTGTTGAAGCAGATAATGAGTACACGAGGGCTCATTATACTAGCAGTGGTGTGCTGGAACTGGCTAGGACCTGCTCAGGAGAGCCCATTTTTGAATCGTCAGGAATTCTGACATCACACTGGTATCTTGAAATTGGCCATGGTGGAAGTATTTACATCATGAAATGAGCACATGCTACAAATCAGCTCCCTCCCCAAGAGCTGAATGTTAAAATGTTTATGAGCACACCACTGCTATTCTACTTTTGTACATGTTTTTTTTTTTAATTCAACAAATGTATTTATTGAGCACCTACTATGTGCCAGACCCTGGGTTAGATGTTGAGCATACAGCAGTGAACAAAAAGACATCATCCCGTTTGTATTAATTTCCTAGAGCTTCTGCAACAAGCTACCATAAACTGGGTGGCTTGAAACAATAGAGATTTATTCTTTCACAGTTCCAAAGCCTAGAAGCCTGAAACCAAGGTGTTGGCAGGGCCATTCTCCTTCTGAAACCCATAGGGGAATCCTTTCTTGCCTCTTCCTAGCTTCTGGTGGTGGTTGCATGGCAATCTGGTGTTCCTTGGCTTGTAGCTGCATTAACTCCCAGCCTCTGCATCCATCATCACACAGACTCTCGGTGCTTGTGTCTCCACATGGCCGTCTTCTCGTAAGGACAACAGTCATATTGGAATCTGCCTGCCAATGCAGGAGACACGGGTTCAATCCCTAGTCCAGGAAGATCCCACATGCCGGGGAGCAACTAAGCCCGTGTGCCACAACTACTGAGCCTGTGCTCTAGAGCCTGCGAGTCACAACTACTGAGCCCACGTGCCACAACAACTGAAGCCCACGTGCCTAGAGCCCGTGCTCCGCAAAAGAGAAGCCACCGCAACAAGAAGTCCACGCACCACAACGAAGATTAGCCCCAGCTCAACGCAACTAGAGAAAGCCCACGCGCAGCAACGAAGACCCAATGCAGCCAAAAATAAATAAATAAAATTAAATTTAAAATTTTTTTAAAAAGAAAAAATTCCTCTCATTCATTTCCAAGCACATGTTTGTATTCTCTATTATGTGTAAAGGAACAAACACTTGAATTGGACTCCTAATGTTTCTTTTGATTGTGAACTCTGAATTGTAATTAAGATGCTTACGCTTAGCCCCAGCATTTGTGTTGTCTCAATATTTGTAAGGATGTAAATTCAGACACTTTTCGGTTTCAAGGTAATTGTGATTATTAGACTTGAAGTGGCCCTTTTAGTCTTTGCACTTTGCCTGGCTTTATGTCAGTATAATTAACATAAAATAGGTATTTAGTTATAGGTTTGAAATATGGTTATCCTTTTCATTTAATGCATTACAACGGAGGAAAATAAAAAACGAAACAATCATTAGTGGGTGAATGGGAAATCGGATGGAAGAGAAACCTGTGCTCTGTGTTTCAATAGTTGAGGACCAGATGTATGCTTCAGAATTGTGAATATTTGTTTCCATGGAGAGTTTTTCAAGGCTGCCCTTTGTTTAAATGACTTGGCTCCACATTTGTTAATTTTCTACAAATTGTAAGTAATAGTATAATTCTAGAAATGGCACTGGTTTGTTATTCTTGGTCTTGTATCCCTTTAAGGTCTATGCATGCCAATCACATGTAGGTCTAGAGTTCACAGAATTGGTATTAGAATTCATGCCTTCATTAAAGTTTTTTTTCATAGGTCGGACTACATATTTGGTCCATATTCCATTGGAAACCTATTAGGATTTGGAGCTACAAAATGGCTGCAGCAATCTAAAAGCTTAATAAGCTATGTGGGCAAATACAATTCAGCAGGAGCACACAGGGAACAAGCACGTCAATACATCCTCTGTATCAATAACATGGCCAGGGGTCTGGGAACAACCCGGAGCATGCTGGAGGCACTGAGTCAGCCACTGGGAGAAGAGAGCAAGCTGATGGGGATGTGTCACGTACCCCTCGAGGCTTTGCCTGCTGGCTCACCCTAACCCACCGAGGAGCACTGCCCTCCACTGCATAGTTAATGGCAGAACTAAAATTAAAAAGTAAGGCGGGGGCAGCAGCAGCAGCTAGAAGCTAGAGAAGAGAATCGGGACCCTTGTGATCTGTCCTGGAGCATGACAGCGTATAATTTTTCTGGGTACTGTACGGTGGAAACTAGCTCTAATTCTTCTCCCAGGCGACAGACTTACCACCTGTGCTCTCATCTAATTATCTTTGATCAGGCTTATGCAGTAGGAAGTTATGTTTCAGCGGCTGTGATTGGGCCCAGGGCATAGCTAAGTCTATAATTACTAGCTGGTTAAATCAGAGCTCTTCTGGAATTTAGCAGCCTTTTGTGTAAACTGCCTCATAGTTTTAGACTGTAAACTTGTCCTTTTACACTTCTATGAGAACTCAGAGATGAACAAGTAATAGTTAAGGAAAAGCAAATTTGTCAGTGAATTTTAAAATGTGCAAAATGAAGACAGCTAGCCACAGGCAGGAAAAATGAGACTCCACCGTAAAGAGAAGGTACACACTTGCCCAATAACCTTTCATGAGGAAGAAAGATAGGCCTTTAGGGGGACTTCCAATTTTGGAACACCAAAACTTTAAAATGTGTTCCTCCAGTTAACCACTGAGAATATTAGGTGGGGGATAGATATCAGAAAACCTGGGTTCAAATCCCAACTCTTTCACTTATTTTCTGGCTGTATGATGTTAAGGGAAATCATTTAGTCTCTGTGATTATCAGGTTTGTCATTTAAAAAATAATAATAACTTTCCATTCATCCCACATGGCTGTTGTGAAAATCACATGAGTTACAGAAAGAACATTTAGACCCACCTTTTGTACAGTAATGGCATTTAATAAATGCTTGGTAATAATAATAATAATTCCTATTATTGAGGTAAGTAGGTTTTCTGAGCTCTCTAGGAGAAAAGGGTGATTCCGTTGCCTATATCCCCTCTCAGCTCCATCCAATTGCTAATTAGGATTACATGGCAGAGCTAGTAAAGGGAACTCTTTCAGGTTGAAGTGAGAGAGCCATGCTCCTCTTGAGATGGAGAAAGGCTATTCCCAAATGATGTGCTTTTTACCCCCCTCTATAATGCCCCTGAAATGGTACAGCAATTGATGAGGTTAAAGAAAATGGGGCATAAACAAGCTTATTATTTCCAAAGGAAATGAATACTCATATAATTTAATGCAGGTGGTGCTTAATAAACAATCCTTTCACTGAGTAAACAAAAGAGGGAAACTATGAGTAATTTACCGGCATCTAAGCGAAATCGCTTATGGTGCCTTATACATATATGTCTTAAGACCTGTATTCTGTTTTACTGCTCACCTCTCAGATGTGTGTCATTGGAAGAGCCTGGCAACACAAACATGAAAATATCCTTAATCAAGTGCATATGTGTAGATCCTGCACTTTGCTTAGAGAGATGGATGAAAAAGAATTAGAGTCACTTGTTTATGCACTTGGGCAGCTGTGCTGTTGGACCAATGCCACCCTGATTCCCCACTGAAACAAAGGAAGCAAACTCTGTTTTCAAGAAAATAACGCCTAACACTTTGGCTAAACAGTTGTCTCCAAATGTTACCCTCCTTCAAGAACACTGTAATAATTATGAATATATGATTAAACAACATTTGGAAAGATTACCTGTGGGCATGTGGGTTGTTTAACTTTTCTCATTTTAAGCCACCAGTAGTACTGTGGTCATTTACTTGGGCTTTAAAGGGCAACCCCTGACATTTGGTCTTTGGTAGATTTAACAGGCCACTAGCAAGCTTAAAGGTTTTGCCTGGTTAAATCAGGTTTTATCACAGAGGCTATTTGTAACTTCACGCTCCATCTCACAGAAATGTCACTGTTTGCCTTTGCTCGGAACTGGGCATAGCAACTCAAGGTTTGTCCCTGAGTAGCTCTGAAAATAGAATATGGTTGGCTTTAGGTCTCTGTTCTTAACCGCCCACAAACAAACTGTAGGAGCATTCGTTTTCACTCAGGGTGCTATAAGGCTTCCGGGCGACTGAGCAACAAGAGACTTTTGGGAAAGACTAAATGCTTATAACTCTGCCACATTGTAAATTGCCAGTGTGTTTTCCTTTATTTTCTTCCTGGTGGAAAGAAAAAAAAGACTATTTTGATAATAAGCTTGAGAAATACATTTTCTCTGGATTCTGTGGAAATAACTATCTCACTCGCTATGGGAAGTTGAACCTCAGCTGGGCTTGCACTGCAGCTTGGCAGGCCTCTTGTTGACTCCCTCGAGAATTTCTTAGAACAGTTGTTCTAAATCCAAACTGTTTCCACTGCTCTCAAGGCCTCAGTCCTACTCCAGCTGTCTGTCCTCTCACAGATGACCTCACCTCCTACTTCACTGCAAAGACTGGCCATGTAGGCTCCCTCGTTCCCCTTTTCTTCGAACTGCATGACGCATGGTGCTTTTGCCTGTACCACAACGCTTGAGTCTCAAAGAAAGCCACGTCTCTCTTTTTCTTGCCTAGGCTATGTCCGCTACTGGGACACTTGATCCCATCCCCTCTCCGCTCGGGAGAGAAACTGTTCCATCAGCTATTTTAATGGCTCCTTCCCCATGGTCTATAAACCCATTCAGGGTTCCTCTGACTTTGACCCCGATTACCATCCTATTTGTCACCTTCCTTTCGCAAGTCAAACTTCTCACAAATGTAGTCAATGCTCACTGACTCCTTTCTCACCACTAACTCCTCACAACCTAGCTTCCACCCCACCACTCGACTACACTTTGTTGAAACTGCTGTCTTGAAAGTCAGCATGACCTAATAATTGGCAGATTTGCTGGCTTTTTCTTAGAAATCACCTTGCTTGACCTAGCCGCAGCTTTCACCAATGCTGACCACTTCATCCCTCTTAAAACTCTCTCCCTGGCTTCTGTTACGTGACCCCGATTTTTCTCCTATCTTTTTGACTCCTTTTGATTTGTCTCCTTGGCTGACACTTTCCCTCTACCCCTTCAATGTAAGCATTCCCCATAGGCCGGGTCCTTAGCCCTCAACTTCTGTATTCTCTCTCTTTTGATGAACTTACCGGTTGCACACATTCAATTACGTTCTCTATGTACGTAATTACACGTACGTATGATGGCTCCTTAATCCCCATCATTTATTCATGTATTCATCCACTAATTACTCACTGAATGAATACTACATAAGTAGAGTGACTATACAATTTATCATTCTAACTGGGACATTTTGCGTGTGAAAGGGGTCACTATTGATACTTATGTCAGAGCAATAGGCACAACCCAGATTGGCCTAGGCAAACTGAGACATATGGTAACCCCAAGGATAAGGTACTCTGCCAAGTATTATGAAGCTACAGAAGTAAATCATAAATGCATCTGTCCCTGAAGAGCATTAAGTCTAGTAGAGTGATGAGACACGAACGTAAACAGAATATGATTAGAAAGTGATACCTACCCCAAGAGAGGTCCAGATAAAGTATACTGGGTTTTTAGGGTGAGAGGAGATTGATTTTCACCTTGAAGAATCAGGAAAAACTTTGTGACAGTGGCATTCGAGTAGCCCTTGGACATATGAAGATGGTGGTGGGTGGAATTTCAGGTAGAGGGAACAGTATGAACAGGGCCCCACTCATAGTTCTTCAGTCTGTATGCTACAAAAGAGTGCCATATCTAAGGGGGCACTGTCCACATTGTTGACATCCCGATTAGTTGAAAATGTTCATTATTAATAACTTTCTTGTTACTCCAAAGATGAGTGACTTGTACATTTATTATAAAAATTTTCTAGTAGATAGCAGGAAAATGCCATTTTCTACCACTCAGTATATTACAACGATTTTCTGACAGATGGAAGTAATGTATCTCTTGAGAAAGAGATCTTTTCCTACTTCACACCAAAATGGGCTAGAGATGACCCTGAGTGTGTGCAAAGGCATAAAAGAGAAAATTGCGGAGCATAAATAGGACAGAGAGACTACATCAGTCTGACTAAAGCATGGGGTGCATGGGAAGACACAATAAAAACAAACTGGAAAAGTAGATTCAGTCTAGATTGTGGAGGGCCTTGAGTGTCACCCTAAGAAAATCAGACTCTAGTCAGTAGGCATAGGTCAAAACGGTTTCAAGAAGTTACCTTGGGAACAATGTATAAAATACTTTCAAAAGGCAAGGGCTAGAAGTGACTGGAAAACCAGTTAGAAGGTTACTGGCCTTCTACTGTAGGCCAACATTTCCCAAAGTAGCTCTGTGAAACTAACTCTATTTCCTCTGGATTTTAATGACAACACCAGATAGCAGAAGAAGAGAAGCAGAGAAAGTTGCATGGTTTAATTCAGCCCTACCATCTCTCCACAGCCCAGACTCTGTACATTCCTCCCTGAGTGACCTGCCAGTGCTTCAAATCAAACCTATTATCTTTCTCCTCAAAACTATTTCTTCTGTGGGTACCACCACAAAATAAGGGTGGCTTAAATAAGGATTTCACAGCTAGGTGGGCCAGGACTAGTACGGCAGCGCCATGAAATCTTCAGGAATCCAGACTCCTATGTGTATACTCTGCCATTTTTAGGGTATAAAGATGAATGCTGGAATTCCAACCATCACATCCTTGTTCCAGACTATGTGCTGGAGGAAGAAGACAAGAAATGTGTGATCGCTACCTTTTCAAGGAGACTTCCTGACATTATCGCATAATATACCCACTTTTATCTCATCAGCCAGAACTTAGTCACATGGACACGTACAAGGAAAGCTGAGTGAAAATGTGCCCAGCTAAAAGTCCAGTTTCTCTTATTTAGAAAAAAAAGGAAGAACGGATTTGGGGAGGTAACTGGCAGGGTCCACCACAGAAGGTGAAATCTAAATCTATAACATTGAGAAGGACAGCAAAGGAAAGGAGAGGGTGTCAAGGAGGGCAAGTTTTCTAGTCTGCGTGGTTGGGAGAGGAACTGTTCTCTTACTTGCAACTGAACCAATATACTCTAGTGTAGATTTGTGTATTTTAAGGAAGAGCTTTAAAATAGTTTCCCCATTTGGTACAACTCAGAAGACACTAATATAGTTCTACTAGCAGATTTGGTTATAGCTATGCATATAAATTAGAACTAGAAAAGAGCCATTTGGAGTCCTGACTATTATAGACTGCATTAGCAGGAATCACCATCTATATCACCAGACCTTCAAATAGATATTATAATACAGTAACCCTGTTTTATTATGATTATGCCTTGAAATTATATTTCCAAGAAGTTCAAATACATTACTCTTCTTATAATTTTTAATCTAATATGCATGATATATATATGGCAAGTAATTTAATACTCATTTTATTGATAGGGTCAGGAATAAATTGATGTTTATGGTCATAGGGTTTCTCAGATGGCTTCAAGTACCAAGTCCTCTTCTGGGCTTTCTAGCAAGCAAGCTTGTTTCTCCCAAGCAGATTGGTGACCCCAGTCTTCCCTTCTGTAACCCCTCAAAAGGGGCTTGGGGAAAAAAAAAAAAAAAAAGGGGGGCTTGAGTGCACACCGTTAACAATGGATGGAACTGAGATTAGGCCTACATTCTTCAACATACCCAGTATTGATCTGCACGGGCCATATAAGATGATTCAAAACAAACTTTTATGTTTTCCCAAATAGAGGTCCCCATTTGCAAAGACCAAGCACCCAAAAGTACACGCAAAAAGATGCTGCTGGACTGTTTAAGAACCCAAAGAAGGATGAGAGACATCTTGAAAAGGGATCGTCTCAACTCTGGGCTTGATCAGCAGATATGGGAAGGGAGGGGAACGGGGAGTAAGAAAGAGACAGGGAGTAAAAATAATGGGTTTATTTTGTGCTTTGCTTTAAATTGCTTTGCTTTGGTTTTTGGTTAAAAAAAAAAAATGTACTGGACCTAAACAATATCTTAATGAGGCAGGTCAGTATTTACAGTCCTTCGAACCCCATTTAACCTTTCTGTGCCTCATCTGTTAAGCATATTGGCCAAGATCACATACCAAATCAGTGACACAGTCATCATGAGGCCTCAAGTGCCTGATTCCCACTTTCATATTTTAAATAAGCCAAGTGACAGAAGAGAGGGAAAAACTGGGTCAGAGAAACAAAGTTGGCCTGAAAAAAATTTGTGTTTCAAAATAAAGCCAATTACACAAAGACATGACATTTCTCATCTAAACAGAAAAACAAGTTGGGGCCTTAATATCTTTCTTTTCCAATGGATACACAGAGGCACTTTTCAATGGTGAGAAAGGCAAAATGATGGATCTACCATCATTGTCAATCCCTTTATCTGACGAAACTCTATTTCTTGTAAAATTTTAGTAGAGTTAGAGAAACAAATAAGTCAAGTAATTGGCTAATACAACACAGCTATAAAGATACACCTAAGTAAAAAAGGTGTATATGCTGACCAAAACATGCCTAACACCAAAGACAGACGTTTAAAATACCAGTTGTGGGACTTCCCTGGTGGTCCAGTGGGTAAGACTCCACGCTCCCAATGCAGGAGTCCCAGCTTCGATCCCTGGTTGGGGAACTAGATCCCGCATGCATGCCACAACTAAGAGTCAGTATCCGCAACAAAGATCCCGCGTGCTACAACTAAGACCCCGTGCAACCTAAATAAATAAATAGTTAAAAATAAAATATCAGTTGCTAGTATCTGTCCTTTAGATTCCTGGTCATCTAAATTGTTTTCCACCAATTTTCTTTGTTTCTTTAACTTTAGAGTCCTAAATTTGCACTCCAGACTTGATAGCTGCCTCTAATCCCGTAAATCATGGTGCCCCATTCATAGTAATTTTTTGAATCTTGGCTTTCTGGTCCAGATATCAATTTTTTTTTTTTTTTTTTTTTTTTTTTTTTTGGCTAAGCGTATGTGGGATCTTAGTTCCCCAACCAGGGATCAAACCTGTGCCCCCTGCTGTGGAAGCACAGAGTCTTAACCACTGGACCACCAGGAAAGTCCCCCAGATATCAATTTTGCTGGCTCCTTTGACTTTCGTGTTTTTTCCCTCATCCTTTCCCTCTGTCTCTCTCTCTCACACACACACACATACACACTCACACACACACACAGAGCAAAGGGGAACTCCAGCAAGTTAGGCAGCTTTCCAGTGCTTTCCATCAAGCACCTGGGGAATATGGAAGAGGCACAATTTTCCTTATTCCTGGGGCAAAAGTACTGTGAGAAAAAAATTCAGTGATGGGACCTAGTAGCTTTACTTAAGGCAAAACTGACTAACAGGACTCACAGCTGGTCTGGGGTTGGGGTGGCAGATGAATATTCTCAGGTTCTCCTTTAACCAAAGTGATTCTTCTTCACCAACCAGAGATTCCCTCCGGGGTACTATGCAGCATTCCCAGCTGTTGTATATCATGAATGTAACATCATTGCATGCCAGGACAGGAATGCTGCTGATAAATGTATAACTCTAGAGGGTCACCTGTTAAGAATGGCCCAGTAATCCAAGAAAAGGGAAGGGCCTGCATCTGGCCCACAAGACCCAGCCCTGAACCACCCCAACACCTCAGACCAGGAAACTGAGTACAGTTGTCCCTCAGTATGTGTGGAGACTGGGTCCAGAGCAACCCCACCACCACCTAATGGATGCTCAAGTCCCTTAAACAAAATGGCTCAGTATTTGCATATAACCTATATACCTCCTCCTGTGTACTTTAAATCATCTCTAGGTTAATTATGATGTATAATACAATGTCAATGCTATGTAAATACTTGCCGGTGCACGGTAAATTCAAGTTTTACTTTCTGGAACTTTTCTCCCAAACATTTTCAATACGCAGTTAGGATGCAGAACCCGCAGATACGGAGGGCCAACTCTACCGGCCTCCCATGCACAATCCAGGGGCTGTGGACCAGGACCCAAGTCAGGGAGCTTACCTCTCGCCTCATGCATACCACAGAAATTGTCAGGCACCCAGATGACCCTGGGAAGGCTTGGCCTTGCTCACCCTGAAGGGGTGGATTCCTTTCTCCCTAAGCACTTGTTCAGAATTACCCACCACCACCATCCACATTGTTCTCCGGTCAACTTATGTTTGTTCTCATCACTCAGCACCTGGACTCTTGGCTCCGTACCCCAATGTCAACACCCATATTTAGCCCATATTTTAGTTTTGGTGATACTCTGGGCTCCCCTCCAAGACCAGAGGTTTGGATCTCATCTAGTTTTCGACTTCGCTTATTTTGTTTGTTTGTTCTTCCAAAACTGAGACTGGGTTATTTTATTTTGATTACAAAAATACTATCTATTCATTGTAAAGAAATTTTTTAAAAAGATCAGCCAATAGAGAATGGTTGTAAAATATTTTTGATTCACATCAGAATATAATATATATATATATATATATATATACATATATATATATACACACACAAAATTATTCATGATCCCACCACCCAGGTGATGCCCTCTTCAGACTCAGCTAAGACTTTCCTGATTAAGCCATGAGGAACCCCACCCATCCAAGTTGTACCAGCCTCTGATACTCCCTGCAATTAGATTTGGTCCACTAGGCACAGAATGAGGATCCAGAACCTTGGTCATGAACAGGGTGAGAGTATTTGGCATTCTGTCTCTCATTATGTGCTGGTCACAAGGTGTATAGGTGGGTCCATCATTCTCATCAGCATTGAAGGCCTACAGCCATGTTAGACACCTGGGGCAGACACCTGCAGTATGTAAGCAAATGACTTCAGACAACTGACCTGGATTTACCCAGTCCTCCCAAGAGCAAGCACGTTCAGACATCAATTTGAGATCCTTTAACAGTCTTTAGGAGATTAAGATGTGTAACACACACACACATACACACATATTAGGCTTCATTATGTAAAGTGCTTTATATTATGCAACTCATTTTAGATTGCCTGATTTTTTAGAATTTCTCATGTCTCTGATTTGAATCTAAAATCTTCAAATACATGTTTTGATTTTTCGAGAAGCAAGTATTTGTCTATTGAGAGATATTTAAAGTTCAAACTTTTTGCTTTATTCTTTTAAAAAACAGGACTACTTTTAGTGTAGCAAAACCACAATTTTAAGTTGCTTTCATTACTCCAAGTCTTGAAGTTCAAGCCACTTGTGATTCTAGAGTAAGGGAAGAGCTCCACCTTATGGTACTGTTTTGAAGTACACCAAAGAAAATGCCGCGAGTTTTAGAATTGTCCTAGAAACTCACGGGGAAAAAGGATTAAAAAAGACAGACCACGGACTTCCCTGGTGGCGCAGTGCTTGAGAGTCCGCTTGCCGAGGTAGGGCACACGGGTTCGTGCCCCGGTCCGGGAGGATCCCACGTGCCGCGGAGCGGCTGTGCCCGTGAGCCATGACCGCTGGGCCTGCGCGTTCGGAGTACCGCAACGGAAAAGGCCACACCAGTGAGAGGCCCGCGTACCGCAAAAAAGAAAAGTATCCTTTGTCAAGTCAAGGATATAGGATGGGGATTAAAAAGGGCAAGGGGAAAGATAAGGGCAAACTAGACATCAACAAAACAAAACAAAACAAAGAACAGACCACTTCCTCCAAAAAACTGTAAATCCTCTTCTGTGATATGCCCAAAGTGCCAAAATGGCCAAGGATAAGTTAAAATTAAGCAAAACCTTTCACTTGGTTATTGGACTGGGTACTGGTAAGAAGCTACACCTAAACCAGTAAAACTGGACTTTTTTACTTAATACCAAACATCGTCATCATAACTAATGATTCTTGAGTTCTTATTATGAACCAGATTATGGTCTATATATATATATATATATATATATATATATATATATAATAATTTAATACTCACACAACTCTATAAGGTAGGTACTATTATTAACTCCATTTTCCAGATGAAGAAACTGAGGCCTAGGCCTAGAAGTTACAGAAATTGCTCAAGCCCACACAGCTAATAAGTGGTAGAGCCAGGACTCATTAGTCCAGACTCTAAACCACCGTGCCATACTGCCTCTTTCTAAAGCTCAAATTCAATAAGGTCCCTCTCAAAATAAACAACTTGAAGCCATGGTCTTATCCATATTCTTTCTCAAAATAGATGAAGGCAAGACAAGCTCCCTGGTTCAATTTCTATTCCTCTCATGGCTGTCCAGATTTGTAACTCTTTGGCTTACCTCCTATGTTCCTTCCCTACTTTGGCAATGATTCTTTTTGTGATTTTGAGGATAAGTATTGCAGTGGAGTGCTATACGCTGAATGTTTGCATCCCTCTAAAATTCACATGTTGAAACCTGATCTCCCATGTTATGGTATTAGGAAGTGGGGACTTTGGGAGGTACTTAGGTCATGAGGGTGGAGCCCTCATGAATCAGATTAGTGTACTTATAAAAGAGACCCTTGAGAGCACCTTTGCCCCTTCCACCATGTGAGGACACAGCCAGAAGCTGGCCATGTATGGGCCAGGAAGCAGGCCCCCATCAGATACTGAATCTGCCAGCACCTCGATCTTGGACTTTCCAACCCCCAGAACTGTGAGAAATAAATGTTTGTTGTTTAAGCCACCCAGTCTATGGTTTTTCTATTATAGCAGCCCAAAAGGACTGAAACACTGAGAGCTTAGATTTTGTGTCCCTTTACCATTTATGTTCTGCTGTCTCTTCCCGCTGTTTAACCCCAGGCCCCTCATACATCATTTATTTAAAATCATGTTGAAAATGACACATTTCTATAAAAAACAAGGTCCTACAGGAGAGCACAGGGAACTATACTCAGTATCCTGTGATAAACCATAATGGAAAAGATTATGAAAAAGAATATGTATATGTATAACTGAGTCACTTTGCTGTACAGCAGAAGTTAACACAACACTGTAAATCAACTATACTTCAATAACACTTTAAAAATGACATATTTCTAAAAATTCACCAATGTTAATACAACTCAAATCATAATTTTTCCTAAAGCATTTATTTCTTTAAAAAAAATGGTCTCCTGTAGTACTTTTTCAAAATTTGGTAAAATCTATAGGTTCCCCCCACCCCGCCCAGTTTGAGCAAGCTCTAGTTTTCATGGAAAATCTGAAATAGTATTTTCCAGTACTTTCAGCATTAATACCTAAGTCATATTCCATTAAGGGAAAAACCATTTCTTATTCATCTAACAAAAATTTATTGAGCTTTTACTACTCCTAGGCTCTAAGGACACAACAATGAAAAAGCCAAATATGGTCCCAGCCCTGCTGGAACTTAGGGATCTGAATATTATTCAAGATAGAAAGAAAGAAGGAGATGACTCTGACCCAGGGATACCTTCTAAATATATTTTAAAATTTTTTTTAAGATATATTTTTAAAATAATGTACTACCTTCAAACAAGAGTTACCAGCATGCACATGTGACCGAAAAGTAAATTTACAGTCTTTATAATTTCACTGACAGAAAGTAAAACCCACGAATATTCCAACAGGGGAAAAACAGGATTGTACTCTATATTCAAAAATTACCAGATGACATTTTTCTCAGACTGCCAAAACAAGGATATTAGAGAGGCCTAGGGCTGCCCTGGAAGCCACCCTGCCACGGGCAGCTTGCCTTTGGAATTTGGAACTACTTGCTAAACTAGAGGCAATCTGGAAGTAGCTCAGCCTGACCCAAATGAGAACCTTGGGTAAATTCCTCCTTGCCTTTTTATGCCTATGATCCTTGGGCACCACCCAAATTGCAAACTCTGGCTGGACAGCAACAATCCAACAATTTTCTCAATGCCAATCCTCTCTTCCTCTCTTCTCTATCCAGTTTCTTAACTCCTTGTCTCTCTTCCAACACTTCCACTGCACAGTCTGGAACTCTTATTCCTTGGTAAACACAGTCCACTCCTATGTGTCCACTTCTTCCCTGAATACTCACTCCATCTCCTGTTGCTAATTGAAAGGCAGTTCTCTACCTACAAGACCATATGCCATAAAGCCATCCCAAGGCTGTATTTTCTTCCACAGCCTACATGTTGGGCTGAGGTGAGGGTTAGGGAGAGCTATGTCACCATTCACCTTACTCCCCCACCGCATTTTCTAAACCAGGGTCACCAAACTTTTTTTTTTAAGTACCAGATAGTAAATATTTTAGGCTTTGTGGGGATATACTGGTTCTTTTGCAACCACCTGACTCTACTGTTGTAGCTTGAAAGCAGCCATCGACAATATGCAAACAAATGGGCATGGTTGTGTTCCAATAAAACTTTATTTACGAAAACAGGCAACAAGACCAGATTTGACCCATGGGTAGTTTGCCAATCTCTAAACTATTAATATTTCATACTGTGTGAAAAAAGATAAATCCCTTCTTATTTGAAAGTCACACTAACTATATATACAGCATCCTACCTCTCCTTGCTCCTGTCATGTACGCAACTCCTAGTTCAGCCGTGTTTATTGAGGACTCTGGCATCTGGTTCACAGTCCACCTCTAGTCCCATCGTCATCCTGGATGATTTCCAAATCCATAAGGGTGATCAATATACTGCCATGGCTTCACAGTGACTTGACTTCCTCAGTTCCAGTGATTTTCACCTCCATTGCATTTTGACAACCCACTCCTTTGAGAAATATTACACCTTTAATACCTTCAAACCAATTTCCCACTCTCACTACAACTGTTATCCTACAGACTTTCCAACTCTTCTCTCCCAATAAATCTGATCTTTGACCTCAGAACCCCTCCATTTTCTCCCTATTAGTTTGCCTCCGCCTGGCGTCACTTTCCCCTACCCAGTCTGCACGCCATGGTAAATCACTGTACTCTCTTGTATCCTCAATCCCCTTGCTCCCTTTTCTTTCCATTGTTCATCTGTGACTATCAAAACCATACCCACTGTGGACCTAGAGTCTGTCATACAGAGTAAAGTAAGTCAGAAAGAGAAAAACAAATACCGTATGCTAACACATATATATGGAACCTAAAAAAAAAAAATGGTTCTGAAGAACGTAGGGGCAGGACAGGAATAAAGAGGCAGACATAGAGAATGGACTTGAGGACACGCGGAGGGGGAAGGGTAAGCTGGGACGAAGTGAGGGAGTGGCATTGACACATATACACTACCAAATGTAAAATAGCTAGCTAGTGGGAAGCAGCTGCATAGCAAGGGGAGATCAGCTTGTGTTTTGTGACCACCTAGAGGAGTGGGATAGGGAGGGAGGGAGGGAGACGCAAGAGGGAGGGGATATGGGGATATATGTACATATATATATGTACATATACGTATATGTACATATATGTATACATATATGTACATATACGTATATGTACATATATGTATACCTATATGTATATATAGGTACAGCTGATCCACTTTGTTATACAGCAGAAATTAACACACCATTGTAAAGCAATTATACTCCAATAAAGATGTTAAAAGAAAAACAACATACCCACTCCTGAATCAACTAAATTACCAGACTTCTCTGATCCTATAGCCAAATGGCTGAACACAGCTGGAGAAAACTCTACCACTGGTATAAATCTGAGCCACTATAAACTCATAATTTTACATCTAGCTGGGCCCTCACTACTTCAAGTCTATCCTTTCTAACGGTCTTCCTTTAACTCCCTATCACATTTATATTAGGCAAGACAACATAGTGCTGTAAAGAGATTGCAGGCTTGTAAACCAGATAGACTCAGGTTTGATATCTGGTTCCACCATTTACTAGCTGTATGGTCTTGAGTAAGTTATTTAACTTTTTTGCCTCAGTTTCCTCATGAGTAAAATGGGAAAAAGAATACCTACTTTATATGTTAAATAAGATAATGTATGCAAAACAATTAACACAGTGCCTGACACCCAGCAGTTGCTGAATAAATGATAGCTATTAATAATAGCTCATGTTCAGTAGGTGACTATACCTCCTACTGCGATAAGACCATTAAGTGTTTCTTAGCCTGAGTTCCCCAGAAGGCAGAGCAATGGTTTATGTGCTATTTGGTTGAATCATATGGAAGTGCTGAAATTCGGCCATTTGACATACAAAAACCATAAGACTCAGCCTAAATATGTTATTAGAGTGCACTCCCAGGGAAGCAGGAGGGAGGGAAAAGAGGGAAATGAAGGAATGAGAGTCAATAGGAAGGTTTTCTTTGTCAAAGGTTTGCAGCCTTCGGCTGTGTTAACTCCTCTGCATTTCCAGGCTATTCCAGGCTACGCTGTGCATGGGCGCCCCAGGCTGTCCCACGCTGTCTCAAGCCTCGGTGTCCACGGAAAACGGCAGAGCCCAGCACTGAGAAGCGTGGGCTTTGCACCTTGTCAGTCTGTCCGAGCCCATTGAGAGAATGGGCTGAGACAAAGCAATGGCCAAAGGCCCCTGAGACAATAAGGCCCAGAGGATCTGAACTGGTGAGTAAGAGGTGGTTGATAGAAAATGTGCCTCGATTTCCTTTCACTTTGCAAACTTTCCTGTAACTCTAATCCACTCTTTTGGTCAGAGGAAGGGACGTGGCTCCTCCTATTCAGGGCTATTACCCACCCCTCCAGCTCCCCCATCCTCCCGACCCACCCTGTGCTCCTATTTCCATCCCTCCTACCTCCTCCAGCCCACCCACCCTGGATTTTTTTACCTTCAACTCTCTCACTCCTCCGATCCCTCCCCCTCTACCAATATACCTGCTTGGGGCTTTCCTTTCCTTTAAATATCCTTCTTTACTTTGCACAGGCTTCTAGCCACTTCCTTTTCTTCTCAGCAAAATACCTGAAATGAGTAATCCAGGTTTACTCTGTCTATTTGCTCACCACGTGGACTGATCTCATCGCTCTACCCAAATACCTTCACCGCGGCCACCACTGATGGCCATATCTGGTAGACATAATTCTAGCCCCATCTATCTTGGTTTCTCTGCAGCATTTGGTCCTGTGGACCCCTCCCTCCTTACTGAAACTCCTTCTCAGTTTAGTTACCACACCACCATTATTTGCCGCTTCTCCTACTGCTTTTCCTGGCCTCTTTTTCTCTCAGCCTCTATCCAGTCCTTAAGTGTTGGTGTTCCCCAGAGTTCTTCCCTTCTCCTATTACCCCACACACCCTCCATGGAGGATATCATCCATTTCCTGGATTTCAACTATTACTATGCGCTGGTAACTACCAAATTCATCTCCAGCCAGACCTCTCCCTCCACACTCATCTTGGAAATGCCTGCCAAACAGCTGGATATATCAACCAAAGCACAATTGTTCATAAAAAACTCTTAAACTCCTCCTGGCACTACTAAGGTCAGCTGAAGTATCTGGACCAGAGTAGAGCTACAGTCCAAAGGAGCATATCCTGCACACTCCCCAGCACAGGGCATGGGGGATACAGATGAGGATGACAAGGAATACTGACTTGCTCAGTGTGGCTCCTTTAACATGCTCTACCTATTCCTACCAATAGGTACTAGGCACTACATAAAATGTGTTGCCAATAATTACTATCGTATTTTTAGTTCAATTACTAATTCCTGAACTTCCCTTCCCAGGCTGACACACACCTTCCACCCCATTCTATCTCTCTTAAGTCTTCCATACAGAGACTTCAAATAGTCTTTCTTTGTATTATGTTTTGGAACTGGATACACATAGTTGAATCCCAGGTCATGGTTTTGGAACTTTTCAGTTAAAACTCAGCTCTGGTCCAGCAATGTTCTGACCTAGCTGTCCTGGCCCAATGGTGGACACTCAAGAACAAGTGGATGAAACGGGAGTTTAGGCAAGATTAAGAAGGACGTTGAATATCAGATTATGAACTATGGACTTAAACTTGTAGGAAGTGGGGAGTCTGTGAAGTTTCTAAGCAGGAAAGCAAGAGGCTGAAAACAAAAGCCATGTTTTAGATTCTGGTAGAGTGAGAGTAGTAGTAGTGAAAATGGACTGAGAAGGAAAACTGGAAGCATGGAAATCTATTAGAAGTATGTTTCAGGAATCCAGAAATGAGGTAGTCAGCCCAGCCCAGTCAACCACACCTGCCTCAACCCTTCACACTTAATCCCTTGTCAGATCAAATCTAAATGGGGACCCCTCAGCCAACACTGGAGGACAGATGGCTGTATTTGGAATAATTTCAGAACATCACAATAACCAGTAATGAAACTGATATCACTACAGGACACTCTTTTGATGGTTTAAATTTTTAAAGAGAGGTCCTTTGCCACTTCAACATAAGTGTCTGAAGTGTCCCCTTTGCTTTGAGCACTAAAATTTGGGGTTATTTACTAAGGCAGTGCCAATAATAAAGGATGACTATCTCCAAGATTGCCGATTCCTTGTTTTGCAAATTGCCCTTCATTAGGCTTTCACTTTAGAATCAAATTACAAGATTTTTTTTTTTAAAACTCTCTTTAAAGGCTCACACAGCTTTTACAGGTGTAGCCCTGGAAAGAGGGTGTTAATTAGCGATACTTCTAGATCTGACAAAAACTGATATGAAAACGGTGTGTAACGATCTTTGGCTGATCAACTCTAGCTTTACTTACTCAAGTAAGGAAAGAAATTGTACTCATTTGTCCCTATATGTAACTGACTTCTCATTTGAATCCTACCACCAAAGCAACTGTAATAAAAATATAAAAGGTAGTGGTGCAAAGAAAGAGTGGTAGACAGTCTCATAGTCAAAGATTATAAGCTTTTATTTTAATAGTTACAGGAAAACCAATTCAATGAACTAAGTAAGACTATGAAGATGATTAGAATTAGGAAAGAAATACCCATAGTTCACCAAAATAAAATGTCTTGTACTTGTGAGACAATGGAACATATTTTTTTACTTCAGCTGTGATGTATATACTATACATGCTATCTAAAAGTCTCAGAGATACTTTACATTATCTACAATAAATTAGTAGGAGATTCAGTTTAATAACAACTGGATATGGATAGAAATAATTTCACTTCAAATTTTAAAAAATAAGATCAGCTAGCACATCTCCCTTGATCACTACACTGCAGAATAGAGTAAGGCTGTGCCCAAGCCAACAAGATAATTTTGTAATCAAATGTCATTTAAAATAAAGAGTTATGCAAATTGAATCTTGGATGGTCATAAAACCATTAAATTATTACAAAATTGAAGAGCAAATCAAAATCCAAAGCATGATCTATGATTTTTCTGTCCATGCTAATGCATATTATTAACTATTTTAAACTTCATTCTTCTTAAATGTAAGGGAAGACACATCTCTGAACATTGAGCCTGTTTCCTATCAGTGCCTGTTTCCTATCAGTTTTCTGAGATTTCTTCAAGATTAGCTGCATATAAATTTATCCTGCCTCTAAGATGTCAGTGGTGTATTTTGATCTGAGGTTGTTGACACTGTTTCTAATGCTTGAAATATTTAGGTCAACCAACTGATATAACAAGTGATATGAGTGGTGGATAAACCATATATCTGTGTCTCATGGTAAGCAACTTTCTTTTTCATGTTGCTTGTGTCCATACTTGTATAAAAGAAACTCAGGACTTTGACTTTCATTTTGGGATGACTAAATGAAGTCAAAAGAATAGGTGATGTCAGCATGGACAAAGTGAGATCAGCGGTTTCTTAATAATTATTTGACCTTTATTTTTCATCAATTAAAAATGTATTGAGGGGCCAGACTATGCTTAGTGCTGGAAGGAAGTTGAGGGGGACAAGACATAGTCCCTTCTCCCATTTTCGACTACAATACAAAATAAGTGTCATAAGAAGTATGGAGTCTCATTAGATTTCGGGGATGGAAGTGGATGGCTGCCATTTGAAGAATAACATGACACACCATTGAAAATACAAAAACCTTCGAGAGCATCAATATCCTCTATTAGAGGAACAAACCAAGGTCATTAACATTCCATTAAGGGAGGATGAAAGATTAGTCACTGGGAGGAGGATGAGTATGACTTCAACATCAGTCCCTCATTAGGAGCAAAATCTTTCAGATTGGGCCATCCTAGAGAGTAGGTGACCACTTGACATGGAGTATTTCAGGGTCACCAGAAAGGTCACTCAATGTAAAAAAATTCTCCCTGGAGACCAACCTCCAAGACTCTTCAGACATTCTTTACTCTGGTTTAAGGCACTGCATTTCTAGGAAGCAAAAAGCAAATACCTCTTAGAGGAGTAATACACTAGATTTTATCAATAGAAATTAGCTTTTTTTGAACATGATAGGCAGCTGGGTGACAATGAATACTTGACACAGATATGGGAGAGAGTTTTCAACTGTGCAGAGCTCTTAAGAAAGCTAGATGACGGCATAAGAGCACTGGGTGATTGGGCCAAAGGGCATCTAACGGCAGTAGAGGAGGCCACACACTAGCTTCACAATTTTCCCAAAGGCCAGCCTGCTCCCAGACAAACAAAACAGACAAATTACTGCCTAATTATAACAATTCTACACACTTTTCCTAAAGATGTTCTTGGTATTGGAATCATTTATATCTTTAGCTCAGCAAGATCGGGCAGGATTTAAGTGTTAAAAACAATGAAATCATGTGTACTAGAAGAAAATGTGGGTGAATATTTTTCATATTTTTGAGTGGGAAAGGTCTTTCTAAACATGGCACAAAACACGAAGTCATAACATAAAAGACTGATCAATTTGACCACCCAAAAATAAAGAAACAAATTTACAGGGCTAAAACAACCACAAAATAAAAAATAAACTAGAACTTAAAGCCAGAATATATGGATAACTCTTCCAACTCAATAATCAAAAGACAAATAACTCAATTTTAAAATGGGTAGAGACACTTCCAGTCAGGCACATAAGGAGCTTGAAAGGCATCACTCCCTCCTAATAAGTAAAATGCTGACTAAACCAAAACATCAACGACTCTTTAGATCCATCAGAGAAATGAGGTCACAGGCAGCCAAACTGCTGCCCCAGAATTAGAGAGACTAACAGGCAAATACAGAAAATCACAACGTACTGGAGCAGGAACACATAAGCAGAAACCTCCATGGGAACCATTACCAGGGTATGAAAACCTGTACTATAACTGACAAATTGCTGGAGGCTAGTCTAAGAGTTAAAAACTCCAGAGGGGCCCAGGCATAGGGGAGCCCCCACACTTTGTGAGTTTTACTTTCAGAAGCTCTAGCAGGTTCTCTCCGTGAATATTGGAGAAAAATCTTCTCATGCCTCCAGCAGGAGGAGAAAAGTAACCATTTTGAAAAATACCAGATAATTCTATTCTTCTTAACAAGGTCTGCCTTCAAAATAAACTATTTTGCCATCACAAAACCTATTGGAGTCTTTGGTAATAAGAGTCTAACCAAACCAGGGGAAGGGAAAAACCCAACCTCAGCCTACTCTAGACATCCTGTACCACTTAAGGGAGAACAAAACTGAGAAGCACTTGTGAAGTTCACAGCCCAGAACATAGGCTCACTAAAAGCCTGAGACCTAATCATAGTTCCAAAGAACACTTCCCCTCCTCCTACACCTTACCACCACACCACTAAAAGTCTATTAATTAGAGATCCTTTTACCTAAAACATCATGTCCAGCTTTCAGCAAAAAAATTACAAGGCATACTACATGGCAAAAAACAAAAAAACACAGTTTGAAGAGTCAGAGCAAGCATCAGAACCAGACTCAGATATGGCAAGGATGTTGGAATTAATAGATCAGGAATTTAAAACAACTATGATTAATATGGTAAGGGCCCTAATGGAAAAAGTAGACAACATTCAAGAACAGGTGAATAATATAAGCAGAGAGATGAAAATTTTAAGAAAGAATCAAAAGGAAATTCTAGAGATCAAAAACATTGTAACACAAATGAAGAATGCTTTTTTTTATGGACTCATTATTATATTGGACAAGGATGAAGAAAGAATCTCTGAATTTGAGGATATCTCAACAAAAACTTCTAAAACTGAAAAGCAAAGGGAAAAAAGGCTGAAAAAAAAGAACAGAATATCCAATAACTGTCGGACAACTACAAAAGGCGTAATATATGTATAATGGGACTATCAGAAGAAGAAAGAGAGAAAGGAACAGAAGAAATATTTGAAGCAATAATAATGACTGAGAATTTCCCCAAATTAATGTCAGACACCACACTACATATCCAGGAACCTCTGAAACACCAACTAGGATAAATACCAAAAAACTACACCTAGGCCTATCATATTCAAATTGCAGAAAATCAAAGATAAAGAAAAAAATCTTGAAATAAGCCAAGAGGGGGAAAAAATCCTTATCTACAGAGGGACAAAGATAGGAATTATATCCAACTTCACAGAAACCATGCAAGCAAGAAGAGTTGAGTTAAATATGTATAGTATTGGGAGAAACAAAAACACCAACCTAAAATTTTGTACTCTGTGAACTTATCCTTCAAAAGTAAAGGAGAAATAAAGACTTACTCAGACAAACAGATATGGAGGGAATTTTTTGCCAGTAGACCTGCCTTGCAAGAAATGTTAAAAGAAGTTCTTCAGAGATAAGTAAAATAAGATAGGTCAGAACTTAGATCTACATAAAGAAAAGAAGAGCACTGAAGAAGGAATAAGTGAAAGTAAAATAAAAACGTTTACTTTTCTTATTCTTAATTGATCTAACAGATAACAGTTTGTTCAAAATAATAATAGCAACAATATATTCAATTATATAAAGCTTATGTGCTTATATATAAATAAAATAGATGACAAGCAATGATACAAGGGACAGGAGATTGGTTCAAGATGGCAAAGTAGAAGGACATGCTCTCACTCCCTCTTGCGAGAGCACTGGAATCACAACTAACTGCTGAACAATCATCGACAGGAAGACACTGGAACTCACCAAAAAAGATATCCCACATCCAAAGACAAAGGAGAAGCCACAATGAGATGGTGGATGGGCGCAATCACAATAAAATCAAATCCCATAACTGCTGGGTGGGTGACTCACAAACTAGAGAACACTTATACCACAGAAGTCCACACACTGGAGTGAAGGTTCTGAGTCCCACGTCAGGCTTCCCAAACTGGGGGTCCGGCAACGAGAGGAGGAATTCCTAGAGAATCAGACTTTGAAGGCTAGTGCGATTTGATACAGGACTTTGACAGGACTGTGGGTAAACAGAGACTCCACTCTTGGAGGGCACACACAAAGTAGTGTGCGCATCGGCACCCCGGGAAGGAGCAGTGACCCCACAGGAGACTGAACCAGACCTACCTGCTGGTGTTGGGGGGGCTCCTGTGGAGGTAGGGAGTGGCTGTGTCTCACGGTGAGGACAAGGACATTGGCAGCAGAAGTTCTGGGAAGTACTCCTTGGCGTGAGCCCTCCCAGAGTCCGCCATTAGCCCCACCAAAGAGCCCGGGTAGGCTCCAGTGTTGGGTTGCCTCAGGCCAAACAACCCACAGAGAGGGAACCCAGCCCCACCCATCAGCAGACAAGCAGATTAAAGTTTTATGGAGCTCTGCACTAGAGCAACAGCCAGCTCTACTAAACACCAGTCCCTCCCATCAGGAAACTTGCACAAGAATCTTAGATAACCTAATCCACCAGAGGGCAGACAGCAGAATCAAGAAGAACTACAATTGTGCAGCCTGTGGAACAAAAACCACATTCACAGCAAGACAGACAAGAAAAAAGGCAGAGGGCTATGTACCAGGTGAAGGAACAAGATAAAACCACAGAAAAATAACTAAATAAACTGCAGATAGGCAACCTTCCAGAAAAAGAATTCAGAATAACGATAGTGAAGATGATCTAGGACCTCGGGAAAAGAATGGAGGCAAAGATCAAGAAGATTCAAGAAATGTTTAACAAAGACCTAGAAGAATTAAAGAACAAACAAACAGAGATGAAAAATACAATAACTGAAATAAAAAATACACTAGAAGGAATCAACAGCAGAATAACTGAGGTAGAAGAACAGATAAGTGACCTGGAGGACACAATGGTGGAATTCACTGCTGCAGAACAGAATAAAGAGAAAAGAATGAAAAGGAATGAAGACAGCCTAAGAGACCTCGGGGACAACATTAAACGCAACAACATTCTCATGATAGGGGTCCCAGAAGGAGAAGAGAGAGAGAAAGGATCCGAGAAACTATTTGAAGAGATTATAGTAGAAAACTTCCCTAACATGGGAAAGGAAATAGCCACCCAAGTGCAGGAAGCGCAGAGAGTCCCATACAGGATAAACCCAAGGAGAAACGTGCTGAGACACATAGTAATCAAATTGGCAAAAATTAAAGACAAAGAAAAATTACTGAAAGCAGCAAGGGAAAAATGACAAATAACATACAAGGGAACTCCCATAAGGTTAACAGCTGATTTCTCAGCAGAAACTCTACAAGCCAGAAGGGGGTGGCATGACATATTTAAAGTGATGAAAGGGAAAAACCTACAACCAGGATTACTCTAACCGGCAAGGATCTCATTCAGATTCAATGGAGAAATCAAAAGCTTTACAGACAAGTGAAAGCTAAGAGAATTCAGCACCACCAAACCAGCTCTACAACAAATGCTAAAGGAACTTCTCTAAGTGGGAAACACAAGAGAAGAAAAGGACCTACAAAAACAAACCCAAAACAATTAAGAAAATGGTAATAGGAACATACATATCAATAATCACCTTAAACGTGAATGGATTAAATGTTCCAACCAAAAGACACAGTCTCGCTGAATGGATACAAAAACAAGACCCATATATATGCTCTCTACAAGAGACCCACTTCAGACCTAGGGACACATACAGACTGAAAGTGAGGGGATGGAAAAAGATATTCCATGCAAACGGAAATCAAAAGAAAGCTGGAGTAGCAATATTCATATCAGATAAAATAGACTTTAAAATAAAGAATGTTATAAGAGACAAGGAAGGACACTACATAATGGTCAAGGGATCAATCCAAGAAGAAGATATAACAATTATAAACATATATTCACACAACATAGGAGCACCGCAATACTTAAGGCAACTGCTAACAGCTATAAAAGAGGAAATCAACAGTAACACAATAATAGTGGGGGACTGTAACACCTCACTTACAACAATGGACAGATCATCCAAAATGAAAATAAATAAGGAAACAGAAGCTTTAAATGACACAATAGACCAGATAGATTTAATTGATATTTATAGGACATTCCATCCAAAAACAGCAGATTACATTTTCTTCTCAAGGGCACATGGAACATTCTCCAGGATAGATCACATCTTTGGTCACAAATTAAGCCTTGGTAAATTTAATAAAACTGATATCATAACAAGCATCTTTTCTGACAACAACGCTATGAGATTAGAAATCAATTACAGGGTAAAAAACATAAAAACACAAACACATGGAGGCTAAAAAATACGTTACTAAATAACCAAGGGATCACTGAAGAAATCAAAGAGGAAATAAAAAAAATACCTAGAGACAAATTACAAAGAAAACACGACAATCCAAAACCTATGGGATGCAGCAAAAGCAGTTCTAAGAGGGAAGTTTATAGCAATACAAGCCTACCTCAAGAAACAAGAAAAATCTCAAATAAACAATCTAAACTTACACCTAAACAAACTAGAGAAAGAAGAACAAACAAAACCCAAAGTTAGTAGAAGGAAAGAAATCATAAAGATCAGATCAGAAATAAATGAAAAAGAAATGAAGGAAACAATAGCAAAGATCAAAAAAACTAAAAGCTGGTTCTTTGAGAAGATAAGCAAAATTGATAAACCATTAGCTAGACTCATCAAGAAAAAGAGGGAGAGGACTCAAATCAATAAAATTAGAAATGATAAAGGAGAAGTTATAACAGACACCGCAGGAATACAGAGCATCCTAAGAGACTACTACAAGCAACTCTGTGTCAATAAAATGGACAACCTGGAAGAAATGGACAAATTCTTAGAAAGGTATAACCTTCCCAGGCTGAACCAGGAAGAAATAGAAAACATGAACAGACCAATCACAAGTAATGAAATTGAAACTGTGATTAAAAATCTTCCAACAAAAGTCTAGAACCAGATGGCTTCACAGGTGAATTCTATCAAACATATAGAGAAGAGCTAACACCCATCCTTCTCAAACTCTTCCAAACAATTGCAGAGGAAGGAACAATCTCAGACTCATTCTACAAGGCCAGCATCACCCTGATACCAAAACCAGACAAAGATGTCACAAAAAAAGAAAACTACAGGCCAATATCATTGATGAATATAGATGCAAAAATCCTCGACAAAATATTAGCAAACAGAATCCAACAGCACATTAAAAGGATCATACACCATGATCAAGTGGGATTTATCTCAGGGATGCAAGCATTCTTCAATATATGCAAATCAATCAATGTGATACACCATACTAACAAATTGAAGAAGAAAAACCATATGATCATCTCAATAGATGCAGAAAAAGCTTTTGACAGAATTCAACACCCATTTATGATAAAAATTCTCCAGAAAGTGGGCATAGAGGGAACCTACCTCAACATAATAAAGGCCATATACAACAAACCCACAGCAAACATCATTCTCAATGGTGAAAAACTGAAAGCATTCCCTCTAAGATCAGGAAGAAGACAAGGATGTCCACTCTCATCACTATTATTCAACATAGTTTTGGAAGTCCTAGCCATGGCAATCAGAGAAGAAAAAGAAATAAAAGGAACACAAATTGGAAAAGAAGAAGTAAAACTGTCACTGTTTGCAGATGACATGATACTATACATAGAGAATCCTAAAGATGCCACCAGAAAACTATTACAGCTAATCAATGAATTTGGTAAAGTTGCAGGATAGAAAACCAATGCACAGAAATCTCTTGCATTCCTATACACTAATGATGAAAAATCTGAAAGAGGAATTAAGGAAACACTCCCATTTACCACCACAATAAATAGAATAATATACCTAAGAAGAAACCTACCTAGGGAGACAAAAGACCTGTATGCAGAAAACTATAAGACACTGATGAAAGAAACTAAAGTTAATATAAACAGATGGAGAGATATACCATGTTCTTGGATTGGAAGAATAAACATTGTGAAAATGACTATACTATTCATAGCAATGTACAGATTCAATGCAATCCCTATCACATTACCAATGGCATTTTTTACAAAACTAGAACAAAAAACACAAAAGACCCTGAAAGCCAAAGCAATATTGAGAGAGAAAACGGAGCTGGCGGAATCAGGCTCCCTGACTTCAGACTACACTACAAAGTTACAGTAATCAAGACAGCATGGTACTGGAACAAAAACAGAAATATAGATCAGTGGAACAGGATACACAGCCTAGAGATAAACCCTGGCATATATGGTCACCTTATCTTTGATAAAGGAGGCAAGAAATACAATGGAGAAAAGACAGCTTCTTCAATAAGTGGTACTGGGAAAACTGAACACCTACATGTAAAGTAATGAAATTAGAACACTCCCTAACATGATACACAAAAATAAACTCAAAATGGATTAAAGACCTAAATGTAAGGCCAGACACTATAAAACTCTTAGAGGAAAACATAAGCAGAACACTCTATGACATAAATCACAGCAAGATCCTTTTTTGACCCACCTCCTACAGAAATGGAAATAAAAACAAAAATAAACAAATGGGACCTAATGAAACGTAAAAGCTCTTGCACAGCAAAGGAAACCATAAACAAGACGAAAAGACAACCCTCAGAATGGGAGAAGATATTTGCAAACGAATCAACGGACAAAGGATTAATCTCCAAATTATACAAACAGCTCATGCAGCTCAATATTAAAGAAACAAACAACCCAATCCAAAAATGGGCAGAAGACCTAAATAGACATTTCTCCAAAGAAGATATACAGATTGCCAAAAAACACATGAAAATATGCTCAACATCACTAATCATTAGAGAAATGCAAATCAAAACTACAATGAGGTATCACCTCATACCAGTCAGAATGGCCATCATCAAAAAATCTACAAACAATAAATGCTGGAGAGGGTGTGGAGAAACGGGAACCCTCTTGCACTGTTGGTGGGAATGTAAATTGATACAGCCACTATGGAGAAAAGTATGGAGGTTCCTTAAAAAACTAAAAATAGAACTACCATATGACCCAGCAATCCCACTACTGGGCATATACCCGGAGAAAGCCCTAATTCAAAAAGCGTCATGTACCACAATGTTCACTGCAGCACTATTTACAATAGCCAGGACATGGAAGCAACCTAAGTGTCCATCGACAGATGAATGGATAAAGACGATGTGGCACATATATACAATAGAATATTACTCAGCCATAAAAAGAAATGAAATTGAGTTATTTGTAGTGAGGTGGATGGACCTAGAGTCTGTCATACAGAGTGAAGTAAGTCCAAAAGAGAAAAACAAATACTGTATGCTAACACATATATATGGAATCTAAAAAAAAGGTCTGAAGAACCTAGGGGAAGGACAGGAATCAAGATGCAGACGTAGAGAATGGACTTGAGGACACGGGGAGGGGGAAGGGTAAGTTGGGACGAAGTGAGAGTGGCATGGACATATATACACTACCAAATGTAAAATAGATAGCTAGTGGGAAGCAGCCGCATAGCACAGGGAGATCAGCTCGGTGCTCTGTGACCACCTAGAGGGGTGGGATAGGGAGGGTGGGAGGGAGACGCAAGAGGGAGGGGATATGGGGATATAGGTATATGTATAGCTGATTCACTTTGTGATACAGCAGAAACTAACACACCATTGTTGAGCAATTATACTCCAATAAAGATGCTAAAAAAGAAAAGTTAAACCACTTGGGATTCTATTTTGAATGGAAAATATCTCCCAAAAGATTTTATTTTTGAAAATTAAAGGTAATACCCAGGCAAAATAAAATAGGTTTAACAAGAAAGAAGAGCAAGGCATAAAAAAATCATGTATATAGGCATCGAACTTATGGTTACCAAAGGGGAGGGGAGAGATAAATTAGGAGTTTGGGATTAACATATACACACAACTATATATAAAATAGATAAACAACAAGGACCTTTCTGTATAGCACAGGGAACTATATTCAGTACCTTGTAGTAACCTATAATGGAAAAGGATCTGAAAAAGAATATATATATATATATATATATATATATATATATACACACACATATATATTTATATATATATAAATATATATGTATATATATGTGTATATATATATATACACACACACATATATATTTATATATATAAATATATATGTATATATATGTGTGTGTATATATATATATATATATATATATATGTATATATATTGGGTTGGCCAAAAAGTGTCTTAGGTTTTTAAGTAAAAATAAAGGACACATTTTTCGTTTTCACCAAGAACTTTATTAAACAATGTATTCACCCTTTTGTTCCACTAACTTCTGCCATTTTCCAGGCAATTTCATAATTCCATCTTCTCAAAACTTTTTATCTTTTTGAGCAAAAAACTGTTCCAGGTGCCTTTTACAGTATTCCAGGGAATTTAAAGTTTTTCCATTAAGACAATTTTGTAAAGACCCAAATAAATGGAAATCCGAAGGTGCAATGTCTGGTGAATATGGTGGATGAATTAGAACTTCCCAGCCAAGCCGTAACAGTTTTTGCCTGGTCATCAAAGAAACATGCAGTCTTGCGTTATCCTGATAGAAGGCTATGAATTTTCTGTTGACTAATTCTGGACAGTTTCGTTGAGTGCTGCTTTCATTTGGTCTAATTGGGAGCAGTACTTGTTGGAATTAATCGTTTGGTTTTCCAGAAGGAGCTCATAATAGAGGACTCCCTTCCAATCCCACCATATACACATTACCTTCTTTGGATGAAGACCGGCCTTTGGTGTGGTTGGTGGTGGTTCATTTCACTTGCCCCATGATCTCTTCCGTTCCACATTATTGTACAGTGTCCACTTTTCATCGCCTGTCACAATTTGTTTTAAAAGCAGAACGTTTTCATTACGTTTCAGTAGAGAATCACATGCAGAAATACGGTCAAGAAGTTTTTTTTCACTTAATTTATGTGGAACCCAAACATCAAAGCGGTTAACATAACCAAGCTGGTGGAAATGATTTTCAACGCTTGATTTGGATATTTTGAGTATGTTGGCTATCTGCCGCGTGGTATAACGTTGATTGTTCTCAATAAATGTCTCGATTTGATTGCTATCAACTTCAACTGGTCTACTTGACCGTGGAACATTGTCCAGCGAGCAATCTCCAGCGCGAAACTTCGCAAACCACTTGACACGTTTGATCAGTCACAGCACCTTCACCATACATTGCACAAATCTTTTTCTGTGTGTGTGTTTCAGTTGCGTTTTTACCTTTCTTGAAATAATAAAGCATAATGTGCCAAAAATGTTGCTTTTTTCTTCCATCTTCAATATTAAGATGGCTACACAAAAATTCACCAATTTTGATGTGTTTTTTTAAATGCATGCTGATATGACAGCTGTCACAATACAATCTAACAAAATTGTTTCAAATGAAGTTAAAGATAAGAGCTACTAGAGCCATCTTACAGAAAAAACTGAAGAAACCTTTTGGCCAACCCACTATATATATATATATATATATATATATATATATATATATATGTATACACACACACACACACACACACACACACACACACACACACATATCTGGATCACTTTGCTGTACACCTAAAACTAACACAACATTGTAAATCAACTGTACTTCAATTTTAAAAAATCATTTAAAAAAACATATGTATGTATATATTTATATGAATAATTAAAATAACATATATTTTGGAAGAAACATGCAGAAAATATACACCTAACTCTTCAGAGTGTCTCTAGAGGAGAGGATTGCAACCTACTTCCACTATCTGTTATATATTGCAATTGTTTATTTTGTTTTGTTTTACAATGAGCATGTATTACTACTGCAAGCAGTAAAAATATTTTTTAAAAGTAGGGACAATAAAAAAGTAATCAAGGGAATCTGAACACAACTTTAGTCTTCACTAGGAAAACTCAATGCAACAACAATTAAAAGAAAAAGAATATAGCGGAAAATGCTGTTTTCAAGCAAGCTGCCTCTGAATTTAGTGTTATGCTACACTATGCCAAAGGCTGGGAGAATCGATGAACAAATCAATGCAAAATGTACATATTTTCTTGTATTTTTGCTCAGCATTTCCATTACTGCAATGGGTAAAAACGAAAGAATAAGATGTTATAATTTTTTTTTTTTTTTTTTTTTTGCGGGACGCGGGCCTCTCACTGTTGTGGCCTCTCCCGTTGCGGAGCACAGGCTCCGGACGCGCAGGCTCAGCGGCCATGGCTCACGGGCCCAGCCGCTCTGCAGCATGTGGGATCTTCCCGGACTGGGGCACGAACCTGCGTGCCCTACATCGGCAGGCGGACTCTCAACCACTGCGCCACCAGGGAAGCCCAGATGTTATAATTTTGATTAAAGAGATGCCTTTGCCATCCTGTGGCAGCTGGTCTGGAAGATTAGGCCATTCTTAGGCTGTAATTGGATAATGCTGGCTTGGTTGATTTGAAGTAGAAGGCTAATCTAGGCAGTTTACAGTGACAACAAAACTGTCAGATTGCTGGCATGGTAACAGGAAAAGAAAATGTAATGAGAGACTGGAACAGTCCTCTTGCCTGTGTCTTATGCCAGTGGCAGGTATCATTTATTGTACATTGGGTTGCAAGTATGTTTATATTTAATATAAATACTGTATATTTGCAAATATAAAAATCTTAGCATAGATCATGAATGAATATATGATTACATGCATATTGTGTGTGAAGGCTAATTTTAAACAGAAATCATAGTTCTGAGATGTAAACTTTGTGCTATGTGAACATATTTTGAACAGAAATATATCATACATAACAGAGATAGAGAATAATTATACTCTTTCAGCATTATGTGGCAACATCACAGTGAACATGTTTTATAAAATGTACCCAGGAGTGGGTTCATTATCTTTAATGGAAAAGGAGAATTACCATAATCATAATTCAGAATCCTATGGCTGAGATGGAAATGAGTCATATGCTAGTTGTTAGAAGGGAAGACCAAAAGGAAAAAAAAAAAGAATTTACATCAAACAATGCAATGTTAAATACATAGGTTCTTCCAACATGGGTAGTACACTTCTCATTAAAAAATGTTTAAGCCTAATGGGCAAAGTTTAAAACATAATTTTATATCAGCATTTCCCAAAACTGGATATGGAAATTACCCAAAATGGGCCCCTCAAAAAGACAGGACAGAAGAGGGTCCATCATGGACCTCTAAACACCTTTTTGATTCACCAGGAGGAAAAGTAGTCTCTACCAACATCCTTCACCTCCTATAGTAAATGCCTCTAAGTCAAAAAGTGCTATGAAAAAACATTCATAATCTTTAAATATAGTGTTTCAGCTTCTAGAAAATTATTCTGCAGAATCCCATAAGAGTACAAAGATTAATGCACAAGGATATTCATTGCAGTATTGTTCATGGTTTTTTGCAATAGCTAAAAGTTGGTAACAATCCAAATGTTCATCAATAGGGAGGTATTTAAATAAATCAAAATAAATAAATAAATATATATATATATATATATATATATATATTTTAATGACAGATTCATCAGTACCACCATGGAAAGATGTGCATGCTATACTAAGTGAAAAAAATATGCTGTAAAATGCTATGTTGCACCCTGTTATATATAAAATAGGTAACAAATAAGGACCTACTGTATAGCACAGGAAACTCTGCTCAATACTCTGTAATGACCCACATGGGAAAAGAATCTAAAGAACAGTGTATATATGTATATGTATAACTGATTCACCTTGCTGTACACCTGAAACTAACACAACGTTGTAAAGCAACCATACTCCAATAAAAATTGTAAAAAATGCCATGTTAAATATGATCCATTTTCATACTTGGTATCAGTATGTCAGGAAAAAAAACTAGAGGAATAAGCTGTAAACTATTGATAGTGGAGGCTAAAGAAGACTTTCACTTTTCGGTTTATGCATTTCTGTAGCATTTGAATCTTGTATAATGTACATGTATTAATTTTATAATCAGAAATTTTTTTTTTTTTTTTTTTGCGGTACGCAGGCCTCTCACTGTTGTGGCCTCTCCTGTTGCGGAGCACAGGCTCCGGACGCGCAGGCTCAGCGGCCCTGGCTCACGGGCCCAGCCGCTCCGCGGCATGTGGGATCTTCCCAGACCGGGGCACGAACCCGTGTCCCCTGCATCGGCAGGCGGACTCTCAACCACTGCGCCACCAGGGAAGCCCTAAAGTTATTTTTTAAGAGACAGATTTTGTACACACAAATACACACACACACAAACTGAGCATTTTGACTGACTTAGGTCAAATTGATTAAAAATAGATGTAGAAACAGACTAGGCTATACAGGCTTGACTTTTTTCTTTAAGATGGTATTATGGACTAAATTGTATACTGACAAAATTCATATTTTGAAGCCCTAATCCCCAATAATTCAGAATGTGACTGTATTTTGAGATAGGTCCTTTAAGGAGCTAATTAAGTTAAAATGAGGTCACTAGGGTGGGCCATAATCTTTATAGCTGGTGTCTTTATAAGACGAGATTAGGACATAGACACAGAATAATGACCGTATTAAGATGCAGCGAGAAGGTGCTATGTACAAGCCAAGAAGAGATGCTCAGAAGAAACCAATCCTGATGACACTTGATCTTGGAATTCTTGATCTTCCAGATTTGTGAGAAAATAAATTTCTGTTGTTTAAAATATCACCCAGGGCTTCCCTGATGGCGCAGTGGTTGAGAGTCCGCCTGCCGATGCAGGGGACACGGGTTCATGCCCCAGTCCGGGAAGATCCCACATGCCGCGGAGTGGCTGGGCCCATGAGCCATGGCCGCTGAGCCTGTGCATCCAGAGCCCTGTGCTCCGCAACGGGAGAGGCCACAACAGTGAGAGGCCCGCGTGCCGCAAAAAAAATAAAAATTAAAAAAATTAAAAAAAAATCACCCAATCAGTTGTATTTTATTATGGCAGCCCCAGCAGATTAATACAGATGGCAAACAAGGAAACTGTAAAAACCACTACAGATCTACATTTTAAACTTTACTTTATAACAACAAGGATGACCCTTGAAAACATGCTAAGTGAAAGAAGTCAGTCACAAAAGACCACATACTATATGATTCCATTTATACAAAATGTCCAGATTAGGAAAACCTATACAGACAGAAAGAGATTAGTGGTTGCCTAGGCCTGAGGGTCTTGGAGTGAAATTAGAAATAACCACTAATGGCCACAGGGTTTCTTCTGAGAGTATAGAATATGTCCTAAAATGGATTGTGGTGCTGGGTGTAGATCTCTGTGAACATACTAAACCTACTGAAGCGTACACTTTAAATGGGTGAATTGTAATATGAATTATGTCATGAAAGCCATTTTTAAAAACTCATTTTATACAAATAGAGAGGGAAATCACAAAATTGAAAATACAGAAGTAACCACAGACAGTTGAAGTAAAAAGAATTATTGTACAGTAGTTTACTCAACTCTATACAGATAAATTTGAAAACTTGGGTCAATGGCCTATTTCCTAGGAAAATCTGAATCACCAAAATTAACTCTTCGAAAAGAATGAAAACAAACGAATAACTATGAAAGAAAATGAAAATGTTGTCAAAGACTACCTCCATGTTTTATGAAGCCCAGAAATTTCAGATAAATTCTACCAAATCTTCAAGTACTGAATAACTACAATGTTATTTCACCTGTTTAATAGCACAGAAAAGAATCCAAATTATCTTTTTCGAATTTCAAAGAAAGCTTGAGCTCAATCTCACTTATGAATATCAATGCAAAAATACTATACAAAATAGAAACAAATAAAATTAGCCCATTGAAAGAATAACACACCAGTGACCAAGTGGGTTTATTTCTAGGAGGAAAATTTTTTTAATGTTAGGAATTCCATCAATATAATTCACTATATTAACAGATCAAGGGAGAAAAATAATATGATCATTTTCATAGATGCTGAAAACGTATTTGACAAAATTCAACATCCATTGCTGATTTAAAATACTCTTAATAAACTAGGGATAAATATATATTTGCTTAACATTATGGTATTTAAAACAGTTTGATACTGATGCATAAACAGACAGACATAGCAATAAAACAGAATACACTCCAGAAGTAGAGCCAAATATATACAGGACTTTAGGAATAAAACACACATTTCAAATCAGTAGAGGAAATGGCTGTATTTAACAAATGGTGTAGCGACAACTGGCTAGACATACTCTAGATCCCTACCACATTCCTTGTACCAAATTAAACTGCAGATGGAATTAGTTTTTAAGAAACAGAAACATATTAGAAAAAAAATTAGTTGGATACATTTATGACCTTGGGTTAAGAAAGGTCCATTTAAACAAGACACAAAATACAAAAGCCATAGGAAATTTTTGATATACTTTACTATATTTAAAAATTAAAATTTTCTGCAGGGAAAAACACTTCTTACCTCAAAATAATTCTAAATGGATCAAAGATTTAAACATTTTTTTAAGTTATAAAAAAATAATGTAGAAGTGGGACTTCCCTGGTGGTCCAGTGGTTAAGACTCCATGCTCCCAATGCAGGGGGCCTGGGTTCCATCCCTGGTCAGGGAACTAGATTCTGCATGCCGCAACTAAGAGCCTGCATGCTGCAACTGAAAGGTCCCGCGTGCAGTAACTAAAAAAAAAAAAAAAAAAACGATGCCGCAACAAAGATCTCGCATGCAATAACGAAGATCCTGCATGCCACAACTAAGACCCAGGGCAACCAAATAATTAAATAAATAAATAAATAACGTGGGAGTTAAAAAAAAAAAAAATCTCAAAGCGGAGAAAAGCCTTTCCAAACAAGGCATAAAATCCAGAAGCCATAAAGAAGATATGGACAAACTTGAATACATAAAAATTTAAAAGGTCTGCATGGAAAAAACACTATAACCAAAGTCAAAAGACAAGCTGGACAATTATTGGCAATTCATATCACAGACCCAGCCCTAGTTTCCTTGATAAAGAGCTCCTACAACTCAAAAAGGAAAAAAAACAATAGAAAAATAGGCAAAGGATATGGACTAAGAGTTAACCAAGAGAAAAAAAAAAGAAATAGTTTTTAGAATGTCAGAATTACTGAAGTTCACTCATAATTAAAGAGATGCACACTTACAATGAGATAACATTTTCTCCTATTAAATTATCAAAGACCCAAAAGTTTGATAACATTATTTTTGATTCAGGTACAGGAAAATACGCAGTCTACATTTCTGATGGGAGTGTAAATTGGTACAATCAGCATAGAGGTCAATTTAGCAATATCTATCAAAATTTAAAGTAATTGACAGCAATTTTATTTCAGAGAATTTATCCTGTTATACTCCCACATTTGCAAAATGACATATGTACAGGGGTACTTACTGCAGCACTGATTGCAATAGCAACGGTTGGAAACAACCGAATGTCCATCAAATAGGGGACAGTTTAAATAAATAAAATATCTGTATGATTATACAAGTAATCTCTATAGGATACATGAAAAATGGTAAAAGTGGCTATTTCTGAGGAAGCAAACTGAGGGACTGGGGATCAGTGATTAGAAAGAGATTTACTTTTCATCATACTTTTTAAAATATCCCTTGAGTTTTTTTACCATGTCCATAATTTACCTATTTTTTAGTGAACATGTAGAAATCAGTATGTGCTAAACACTATCAGCTTTCCAAATATTAACTTAGGTGTTTTTCATAACAATCCTATGCAATAGGCACTATTTTTATCTGTATTTCAACAAATGATGAAACCCAGGCACACAGGGTCACATTATGACTTCCGTGGGCCCTGAGCACTTTGGTTGTTGTGGGACACTTCCACCATAAGAAAATGTTGCCAATTATATTTTACAACTGCTTTGGTAAATAAAGACAAATAAAATCCAGCCTGGATTCATTATTATATATTCATTAGTTTTATATTTATTCTTCTTCTGATTTTAAATGAAATTAAACTTAAAACATTTTCATAGACTCCTAAAAGTATAATAGGTCCTAGGCACTGTGTCTCCTGCAGGCACAGAGAAGTTATGTAACTTGCCCAAGGTCACACAGCCAGTATTAGAGCTTGGAATTGAACCCTGGTAGTGTGGCTTCAGAATCTATGCTTTTCATCTGTATGCTAGATAAATAAAGCAAATCACAGGGAGAAAATTATGTAGTTATATATGTGCTGACATGGAGCTACCTACAAGATAAATTGAGAAAATCATGGGAGAAAATACTGTACATATTATGCATTTTTTAAAAAAGGAAGTCTTATACACACATACACACGCTATTTCTGGAAGAATTTTTTTTAATATCTGGAGAAAGGGGCTGGGGAACTGGAGGTCTGGAGGTCTGGAGGACTTCCTTTTCATTGTATTTCTCTTTGCACTACTGGATTTTTTGTTTGTTTGTTTTTTTACCATGAGCATATATTTACAGATGAGGAAACTGAGACTAAAACAGGTTAAGTAACTTGCCCAAAGTTACATAGGTAGTAAAGAAACCAATAACATATAAGTATGAACAACTATTCTGTCAATTAATAATACATCACCATTCCTAAGTATAGACCTGTCAATGTATTCCTGTCAAATTTCATCATTTTAACCCAGTCGGCCAAGCTCTTTTTGTACCATGATTCTGGATCCACTGCATTCATCTTTATGACGTACTTCAATCTGGCAAGCATGCTTTCTGTTTCCATTCAGGTTGTCGATGAAAATGTTTAACACATGATAGGGCTTAAGTAGAGCCCTGCTGATGAGACTAGGGATCCCTCCAGGATCACATTAATCCATCTCTTTGGGTAATGAGCTACCAATCCTATTGATTGTACTATCATTCCACTCACACCCCCTAATTTCCCCTTGACCATAAGGATAACTGCAGATCCCAATGTTTTCTGCAAATTTTCCATAGCATTCCCTTGTTTGCTAAGCTGCTCTGAAACCACTTGCACAGAAGGTATTTAAAATTAATAAATAATTGGTTTCTTTACTACGTTCTGCAGGTTTCTATAGTTTACAACCTGGCCAATTCCCCAGAATTCAAACAAAAACTGTTTCAGAAGGACTAGGATTTCTAGCCCCCAATGTTTTCATAATGCAATTGAACAGAACATTTTAAAAAGCAGAGATATACAGCCGTTTCCCCAATGGAATCAACCCACTGCCACCCAAAATAGCCCAGACAACTGAACAGAGCAGCTGGCAAAAGGACAGACGTCTCTAGCCCTGGGGAGAAGGAAGCTAAACGCACACCACAGGGAATTTCCGAAGAAGCACTCTCTGTAACGACCCCTTACTTTTCTAGCTACAACACACAAGCTATAGTCTAAGTGTTGGAAGAAGAACATATTTTCTGGTTTCCCCTATAATCACACACTATGGCATTGAATGTTTACATAGGTAACGCTAACTGAACACAACTGCTAAGTTTCTGAAGTTTACTGTGAAGCAATAAACAAGGAATTCATTTTTTCATTGACTTGCCCTAGCAAATTGGGAGCCACATTGCCCTGAAAAAAATTTTGTTCTCTGGTTATTTAAGAAAACAATTACAACTTACAAATGCTACAGAATTTTCAATTATATTTTAGAGGAAAATGTGATTAACACTAAAATAATAGATAACATGTTTAACTCGAAATGTCACAGAATAGAATGACTAAAAGTAAAAACATAGTAGAATGTCAGAGATTCTGGTAATAGGATTACTTAGCTAATATTGCCTCACATATCGTTCCACTATGAAAGCTCAGTTGTGAACCATTACTAGTGTTTTCCTGTTTTAGATGTACCATCCCCTTTTCAGACCTCTCTTCATCAGATAAAGTCTATACGGCTCGTTAAAGGAATTATTTCGATAGGAGAAGAACAATGCACAAAGTAGGTCTGTTTAGATATATGCAGTGGACTGGCAGCTGGTTAATGTCCACAAAATGATAAGTAACTTGGGCTTCCCTGGTGGCGCAGTGGTTGAGAGTCAGCCTGCCGATGCAGGGGATGCGGGTTCGTGCCCCGGTTCGGGAGGATCCCATCATGCCGCGGAGCGACTGGGCCCGTGAGCCATGGCCGCCGGGCCTGTGCGTCCGGAGCCTGTGCTCCGCAACGGGAGAGGCCACAACAGTGCGAGGCCCGCGTACCGAAAAAAAAAGATAAGTAACTTAAATTATGACTATACTATTCCCAACCTAATCGTTAAAAAGGTGGTACTGCTCTCCTATGTTATTTTATCAAAATAGTATTTGTTGAGATTGACAAAATGCAGATCATAGATATTAACTCTTTGCTGTCATTTATCATTCCAGGATAGAGCGATAATAGCTAACTTGCACAGCTATTCACTATATACCAGATACTGTGATAAGTGTTTGACATTTATTATCACATTTAAGGTTGACAACAACCCTAAGGTACAAAGCATTGTTATTCACATTTTATAGAAGAAACTGAGGCACAGAGGAGCTAAGGAATTTGACAAAGATGGTATAACCAATAATGGTAGAACCTGATATGAAGTCAGACTAATTTCAGAGCCTGAACTCAACCACTACTGGGAAAGGAATTTGGCATTTCTGTTGATGATAGATGGGGGGGAGTAGATATAATAGCAGCAACTTGGTTTTTTAAAAAATGAGGCTGCTGTTTGTATCTTACTAAATGAATTTCTTGATTTCAGAGTTTCTCTAAATCAATCACCCATGGATGAGAGACACCTACCCACTTAGGCTGGACTCTGTCAAGAGTCTATGTATCCATAAATGGCTTTTAATTAGATTGCAAAGGAATTCCACCCTTCCCCCCTAATATTGCAGCTTTGATGCCTTTAGGATAAGTGACAGAGTGCATTGCTAAGAGAAGGGCTAGGAAGAGAAATGGGAAAGATTTTTTTCCTGAGGCTTGACTGTGGGGTATGGCAGGAAAGGCCTTGAGGTATACTTACTAGCAGCACATTAGTCCAGTGCTCTTAATACTCAACTCTCTTTTGCATAATAAATTATTAAAAGTTCTCACACAGCTAAGAATAACAATCCTCATTCTGTACTATACTCAATAGATCACAACTCTAACTAAATATGTCAATACTCCTAATACTGATATTTCAGATTATTGTTTTACAGTTAAGAAGTCATAATAGTAAATATAGATTCTAAAACAATGATCCTGACTTTTTTGAGTGATGTACTAAAAAGATATAAACTAGCCAAATGAGCTGCATCCTGACCTCCTCCGAAGTTACACACAGCTCCCCACCTCACCCTGTCAGTTTCCAAAATAATCTCTCTTTTCTCAAAGTCTCCCTTGAATAACAACTGACTGATTATCATAAAACCATTCCTATATCTTTTCCCCTAAATTATATGCAAATTACCTATTTTTCACACTCACTCCAAAAGAAATAAATTTCCTGTCCACATCCCCAAACAGTTACTGCCTTTATGCTGTTTCTCTTGATTTAGGGGTGCTAACAATTACTATTACTTCTAGCATTAGTCATGGTCTTCCAGAGAATAGCAAGGCTAAAATTCATGCTTTACTGCAATTGGTAAATCAGGCAAGTGAAAAACAGCAGAAGCACATAATTTAAATCCTCTTTGGGTTCTTAATCTAAGACTCTGACATTTGAATTAGGATCAGTAATACATGGTTAGAATTAAACCATGAAGCAAGCCTATATAAATTACCATAAAATCTAACTCTATCATCCAAAAACTCATAAATCAAGAATTGAGATTGAAACTCTGCTTTGAATCCTTAGTATTATACCTTAAAACTACAGTACATACCATGCTAAATAGACGTATATTTTGTTTTCATTTATTTTGCCTGTTACTTAGGTTAGTGCCTTTTGATCTAAACTAAAAGCCAGTCATTTGCAGATGACAAGTTATTCCTTTGAAAACATATTTTTCCAATTAATGAAATTCCAGAAAGCATTTTTATGTCATCAAAATCTACACTCCATTTATTCTAAGTAATAGGAATTATATCCTATTTTCTCTTAGTTGTGATTTAAGTCTATACTCTCTTCTTTCCCATCCTCTCCTTTTTCCCTTTGATGCCTGTTTTCTAAGAATCATGGATAAGCTACAATTGCATGAGATTGAAGTATTGTTTATAAACAGAAGAATGACAAATCTATTGCAGGTGATGCAGAGGGACGTGCTCTTTGATTCTATGTCCCCAAATTGTGTAAGAATGGCTGCCCCATCAGGGTGGAAGTCAACATTTCCATTTTCTTTCCCATATCACTAGGGCTTTCCTCTTCTCCTGGTTATCCTTCCTCCACTGCTACTTTGCCAAACACTACCTAGTATCTCCTCTTCCACCCAGTCCTAGTCCCATTTTGCCTAAGTGCTGGTTGGCAAATGGAGATGGGAAAAACAAAGTGATGCTACTGAAGAGAAAGGGAGTTGAACACCTTTTTTGTGCCATGCACTGAACCAAACATTTTATACATGGCATCTCACTTAATTCTACAACAGGCCTATAAAACTGGACCTATTATTCTCAATGGAAGATGATGAAATTGAGGCTAAAAGACCTTTTAAAAATGTGCCCAACACTTACACAGCTAGCAAAGGTCAGAAAAAAAAACAACAGAAATCAAAAAACTTAAGAGAAGGCAAACTCTGCTCACCTTACTCCTTACCACCTCTCTCAAGCCCTCAACCCTACAGCTCAGCTCCATGGGACCATGCATGCCAGTGGCCTCCAGCTCAATATTCTCAGTAGCCTTCAACTGTAACTCTCAACATTACCTTAAATTTAACTCTTAAATGTTACCTACAATAAAGTCAGACATATAGTTTTAGAGACAAATAAAGGGATAGAAAGATCTTTGTGAACTTCCATTTCCAGGAATATGAACTAGCTCTCTTTTAAAAATCTCCTGCTACAAAATAACTAGAAATTCTGTAGGTTTATCTTTAATCTTTTTGATGTGTAACAAAACTCATCCTGCAAGAGAAAAGAGTAAATCTCCAGAGGTCAAAAACAAAGTTGAAAGCAGAACAGTAATCAGATGTTAATGCTTCAACAGCCCTGGGTGTTTTTGCACTCATAGGTAACCAACATTCAAAGAGATATTAGCAGACAAATTTTCATAATTTATGAAAGTTAGTAATCCTCAAATTCTGAAACCATAAACAGGATTTTTTAAAAAAGAAATTCCAAATAGTAAAGGAAAAATTCAAGATTTTTCCTTCCTATCTAGGGATAAAAACCTCAGTTCAGTCTACCTCTCATGTAGGAAAAAATGCAGTTCTTCCCTCCTGCTTCTCCTTTCCTTTACACAGACACCCTACTCACAAAGAACACTTCACTTCTGACACCTCCAGTCACCAAATATGTGGAGGTTTTTCCCCACACTAAGCAACTCTCTGTAAAACCAACTGGGTGTCCTATAATTTAATTTGAATCTAACACTATCTACCTGGAGGTAGTGTCAGGTCCCATAGGTTAAGGGCTCAGTCCCACAAGACTGCTCCCACCACACTTCAGATGCCAATTATAAGTAGTAAGTCTCCATGTTACCCACAACTTCCGTCCAATTTAGCTAAAATCAGAGGTTCCCATGACCCCCCTCCTCAGGCTTGATTAATTTGCTATAACAATTCACAGAACTTAGGAAAACACTTACTTACATTTACCAGTTTATTAAAGAATATAAAGGCTACAGATGAACAGCCAGATAAAAAGATACATAGGGCAAGGTCTGGGAGGGTCCCAAGTGCAGGAGTTTCTGTCCCTATGGAATTGGAATGTGTCATCCTCCCTGTATGGATGTGTTCACCAACCTGGAAGTTCCCCGAACCCCCTACTATTGGGGTTTTATGAAGGCTTCCATAAATATTATGGGCATGATCCATGATTAACTCCATTTCCAGGCCCTCTCCCCTCTCTGGAGAATGTGGGGGGAGCTGAAAATCCCAAGATTTTAATCGTGGCTTGGTCTTTCTGGTGACCAGCCCCCATCCAAGAGCCCACCCAGAACCACCTCAGTAGAACAAAAGACATTCTTCATTGCTCTTATCACTTAGGAATTTACAAGGGTTTTATAAGCCCTGTGCCAGGGATGGGGTCAAAGATAGACAGAGGAAGAGATGCTCCTAGTGTTTTTATCACTTAGAAAATTGCAAGCGTTTTAGGAGTTCTGTGCCAGGAACCAGGACAGAGACCAATATATATTTTCTATTATCTCACATAAATGTTAACATATTGCTGTCAAGTATCAAAAACAAAAAAAATCTTAAAGCGGCCAGAGAGAAAAGATAGATTATTATAAAAGAATAACAAACTGACAGCAGGCATCTCAAAAGCAACAATAAAACCAGAAGAAAATAAATAATATCTTCAAAGTGTTGAGAGAAAATCGTTGTCAACTTGGAATTGTGTAACCAGCAAAACTATCTATCAACAATAAGAGCAGGGACTTCCCTGGTGGTGCAGTGGTTAGGGATCCATGCTCCTGATGCAGGGGGCCCGGGTTCATTCCCTGGTGGGGGAGCTGGATCCCGCATGCATGCTGCAACTGGGAGTTCACATGCCGCAACTGGGGAGCCTGCCTGCCGCAACTACCACCCAGTGCAACCAAATAAACAAATAAATATTTTTTTAAAGGAGCAAAATAAAAACATTTTCAGACAAATGAAAATTACAAGTTTTACCAAAAGACCTTCACTAAAGGAAATTTCTAATGAATAAACTTAAGAAAGAAGAAAACTGAACCCAAAAGAAAGGTCTGATATTAAAGAAGAAATTACTTGTTAGGAAATTAGAAAATATGTGGTCAAACCCAAACAAGCATTGGCTGTATGAAACAATAATAACAATATATAGTTTGGATAAGGTGGAGGTATGATACTGGACAAGTACAACTGCGGGGGTATGGGGTTTCAGTGGAGTTAAAGCATTCTAAAGTTCTTGTTTCAATTTGGAAGAGGGTAGAAATGTTCATTTTATTAGTAAAGAGATTTTGTTTAGTCAAGATGCATGTTAAAAATTCAAGAGTAACAGTAAAAGAAAAAAAATGTTTAAATCTGAATAAATTAGCATCCCAAAAACTACAATGGGTACAAACACAAAAAAGCCCTAAGAAAAGACTGCTCTCTCTATCTAAAGGACCAGGAAAGGAGCAGGCTAGTAAGACAGAAAAACTTTTAAACAATAACTACCTGCAGCAGTCAAACATCATAGAAAAACCTGGCCCTATCCCCACCCCCATTGGCAAAGGGCAAGTGGCAAGCCTAGACTTCTATCCTCTCGCCAGGCTGTAACAAAGCTTCACAATACTCTCTCCAGGGTGGTACCAGAGAAGGCTGAGTAGGGTGGCAGGACATTCATTTCTGGTAGGTGATCATGAGAGAAAGCCCCCAAAAGGTATAAGTAGAGACCATAGGGGGAGCCTGGCAATAACAAAACATGTCTCCTCCTCCTTGCTGGGGTAGTGTCAAGAGGCTTGGCAGAAGGACAGGACTTTCACCACTGCCCAGCGGTAATGAAGCCACTCATTATCCCTACCACGGTGTCATTGGAGACCATGTGGTGAGCAGCTAATGAGGTATGAGTGGGGAGCCAGAATTCCCACACCCACCTAGCACTAGCAAGGAGCAAACTCCCCTCCCATGATTGTCAACAGAGGCCAAGTGGGGAACCTAGACTCCTACAACCCACCTGGCAGTAACAAAGCAGTGCCCCTCTTCCCTTGCCAGAGTGGTGTCAGAGAAAGCCATCTAAAAGAGGAAGTTTAAATAAGATAGCGTCTCATAACATAATACCAACAATGTCTAGGTTTCAATAAATAAATAAATAATCTCTCCACATACCAAGAACCAGAAAGCTATCAAGCTGAATTAAAAACAGAATCAACAGATGCCAATAACAAGATGACAGAGATATTAGAATTATGTAACAAAAAGTTTAAAGCAGCTATTATAAAAATGATTCTATAAGCAAATATAAACATACTTGAAACAAATGAAAAAAAAAAGAAAACCTTAGCAAAGAAATAGAAGAATAAAAAAGAACCAAATGGAAGGGCTTACCTGGTGGCGCAGTGGTTGAGAATCTGCCTGCCAATGCAGGGGACACGGATTCGAGCCCTGGTCCAGGAAGATCCCACATGCCGCGGAGCAACTAAGCCCATGCACCACAACTACTGAGTCTGTGATCTAGGGCCCATGTGCCACAACCACTGAGCCCATGTGCCACAGCTACTGAAGCCCATGTGCCTAGAGCCCGTGCTCTGCCACAAGAGAAGCCACCGCAATGAGAAGCCCGTGCACCGCAATAAAGAGTAGCTCCCGCTCACCACAACTAGAGAAAGCCCGCACACAGCAACGAAGACCCAACTCAGCCAAAATAAATTTAAAAAAAAAGAACCAAATGGAATATTTGGAACTGAATGCACTATACAGCAGAATGAAGGAGACAGAGGAAAAAATATCAGTGAACTCGAAGATAGAACAATGAAAATTACCCAAATTGAACAAGAGAGAAAATAAATGGGAAAAAAATTAACAGAGCTTCCTAGGAATATAACAAAAGCTATAACATTCATGTCATGAGAATCCCAGGAGAGGAAAAAGAGGACAAGGCTGAAAAAGTACTTGAAGAAATAATGGCTGAAAACTTCTCAAATTTGGCAAAAGATATAAACCTACAGATTCAAGAAGTGAACTCCAAACAGAATAAACTCTAAAGAATTTCACACCAGGACACATCATAGTCAAACTTCTGAAAACTAACAACAAACACAAAGTTCTTAAAAGCAGCAAGCGAAACAACACCTTACCTATAAGGAAACACAATTTGAACGACAGTAGATTTCTCATCTGAAGCCATGCAGGCCGAAGGAAGTTGCATGATGTATTTCATAGGCTGAAAGAAAAAAAAAAACAACTATCAACCTGAATCCTGTATCCAACAAAATATCCTCCAGGAATGAAGAGGAAATCAAGACATTCTCAGATGAAGGACAGACACTAAGAGAATTTGTCCCCAGCTGCCCTTCCCTAAAGAATGGCTTAAGGAAGTTCTCTAAATGAATAGGAAATGATTTTTTTTAAAGAAATCTTGGAACATCAGAAAGAATATGGTAAGGAAAACTATGGATAAATAGAATTTACTTCTCCTTTGGAGTCTTCTAAATTATGTTGGAGGGTGAGAGCAAAATTATTACCCTGTGTGATGTAGTTTTAAATATATGTAAATACCTAAGACAAATATAGTGTGAATGGGGAAGTGTAAAAGGACATAAAGGGAGATAAAGTCTCTATACTTCACTTGAACTGGTAAAATGAAGACACCAATAGTCTGTAATAAGTTATATGTACATAATATAATACCTAGAACAATGACTAAAAAAGCTACACAAAGAGATACACTCAAAATAGCCATACATAAATTAAGATGGAATTCTAAAAATGTTCAAGTAACCCACAAGAAGGCAGGAAATAAGAAATCAGAAGAAATAAAAAAGAGAGAAAGAAAACAAAAAATAAAATTGCAGAATTAATTCCAAAATAGCAATAATTACATTAAAGTTAAATGGTATAAATATACCAATTAAAAAACAGAGACCTTTGTATGGTGACAGATTGTAACTAAACTTATCATGGTGATTATTTTGTAATATACAGAAATATCGAGTCACTATGTTGCGCACCAGGAACTAACATTGTGTTGCAAGTTAGCTATACTTTAAAAACAAACAAACTCATAGAAAAAGAGATCAAATTTGTGGTTACCAGAGGCAGGAGGTGGAGGGAAGGAGAATTGGATGAAGGTGGTCAAGGAGTACAAACTTCCAGTTACATGATAAATAAGTACTAGGGATGCAACATATAACATGATAAATATAATTAGCACTGCTGTGTGTTACATATGTAAGTTGTTAAGAGAGTAAATTCCAAGAGTTCTCATCACAAGGAAAAAAATTTTTTTCTCTTTTATTTTGTATCTATATGAAACAATGGATGTTCACTAAACTTATTTTGGTAATCATTTCATGATGTATGTAAGTCAAATCATTATACTGTACACCTTAAATTTATACAGTGCTGTATGTCAATTATATCTCAATTTAAAAAGACAGGGAAACTGTCAGAGTGAGTTAAGAAACATGACCCAACTATATGCTATTTACAAGAAGCTCATGTTAGCTATAATAACATAATTAGATTGAAAGTAGAAGGATGGAAAAAGTTATATCATACAAACATTAATCAAAAGAAAGCAAGAGTGGCTATATTAATATCAGAATATATATAAAGAAAATATGTATGCTAATATACATTAGCAATATACACATTATATATAATAGACAATTTTATTATTTACATATTATATATTAAATTAAATATATACCAATATATAAATAAATAATAATAATACATATATAGACAGAGTGAAATATAAAATAGATTTCAGATCCAAAAGATTTAACTGAAACAGAGGGTATTATATAATGATAAAAGGGCCAATCCATCAAGATACAGCATTCCTAAATGTGGATGCACCAAACAATAGAGCTGCAAAACATGTGAAGCAAAAACTTATTAAACTAAAAGCAGAAATAGACAAATCTACAATTATAGTTGGAAATTTCAACACCCCTCTCTCAGTGATTGATAGAACAACTAGACAGAAAATCAGCAAGGATATAGAAGAACTCAACAACACCGTCAACCAATCGGATCTAATCAACATCCATAGAACATTCCACCCAACAGCAGGATGCACAATTTCTTCATATACCCGTGGAACATATATCAAGATAGGCCCTATCCCAGGCCATGAAACAAACCTTAACAAATTTAAAAGAACTGAAATCACAGAGTATGTTATCCAACTGCAGTGGAATCAAACTAGAAATAAGTAATAGAACAATAACAAGAAAATCTGCAAACACTTGGAAACTAAGCAACATACTTCTAAACAATTCATGGATCAGAGGGGAAGTTTCAAGGGAAATTTAAAAATATATTGATGTTGAGGGACTTCCCTTGTGGTCCAGTGGTTAAGACTCCGTGCTCCCAGTGCACGGGGCCTGGGTTCGATCTCTGGTCAGGGAACTAGATCCCACATGCCACAAATAAAGATCCTGTATGCTGCAACTAAAAGATCCTGCATGCCGCAACTAAAGATCCTGCATGCCACAGTGAAGATCAAAGATCATGCATGCCATGACTAAGACCCAGCGCAGCCAAATAAATAATAAATATTTTTTAAAAATAAAGAAAGGATTGTTGTAAATATATATATATATGTTGAAATGAATGAAAATGAAAACACAACATATCAAAATCTGTGGGACACAGCTAAAGCAGTGCTGAGAGGGAAATTTTTAGCACTAATTGCATATAATAATGGAAAAGGAAAAGTCTGAAATCAGTAACCCAAGTTCCCACCTCAAGGACCTAGCAAAAGAAGGACAAAATAAATCCAAAGCAAGTAGAAGGAAAGAAATAATAAAGATAAGAGCAGAAAGCAATGAAATGAAAACAAAAAAACAATAGAAAAAAAATCAATGAAACAAAGAGCTGGTTTTTTAGAAAGATCAAAAAAATTGGCAAACCTCTAGTAAGACTGACAAAAAAAGAGAAGACACGTATTATATTACATACCCTACAGACATCAAAAGGATAACAAGGAAATATTATGAACCATTCTACACACAAATTTGTTAATTTAGGTGAAATGAACCAACTCCTCCAAAAACAAAAATTAACACCATTCATCCAATATGAAGTAGATCATTTGAATAACCCTATTACTATAAGGAAACTTCATTGGCAATTAGAAGACTTCAATTTAAAAAAAAAGGAAATCTGCAGGTCCAGATGGTTTCACTAGACTATTCTACCAAACACAAGGAAGAATTAACACCAATTCTACAGAATCTTTTCCAGAAAAAAGAGAAAGGGGCATTGCCCAAATCATATTTCCCTAATACAAAAACTATATATAGTACAAAAAGAGAAAATTATAGGCCAATATTCTTATTACTATAGATGCAAAAATTCTAAAAAATGTTAGCAAATAGAATTCAATAATATACAGAAAGAATTATAGAATTCAATAATATACAGAAAGAATTATACAGTGTGAACAAGCAGAATTTATTCCAGGAATGCAATGCTAACTCAGTATTTGAAAATCAAGCAATGTAATCCTCCGTACAAACAAGTTAAAGAAGAAAAATCACATGATCATATCAATAGATGCAGAAAAAGAATTTGACAAAATCCAACACCCATTCATGAAAAAAAATCTCAGAAAAAATAAGAATATAGGGGGACTTCCTCAACTTGATAAAGAAATCTACAAAAACCCTATGGCTGACATCATACTTAATGGTGAGAAACTAGATGTTTTCCTCCTAAGGTCAGGAACAAGGCAAGGATATCTGCTCTTAACCACTCTTATTCATCATGGTGCTGGAAATTCTAGCCAGTGAAATAAGGCAAAAACGGAAATAAAAGGCAGACAGATAGGAAAGGAGGAAATAAAACTGTCCCTATTTGTAGACACGATTGTCTACATAGAAAATCCCAAGGAATCTACCAAAGAACTCTTAGGACAAATAAATGAGCTCAGCAAAGTTTCAGTATACAAGATAAATACATAGAAATCTACTGAATTTCTATATAATAGTAATGAACACATGGACACCAAAATTCAAATACAATACCATTTACAATCGCTCAAAAAATAATTAAATGATTAGGTATAATTCTAACAAAACACGTACAGGACTTGCATGCTGAAAATTACAAAATGCTGATAAAATAAATCAAAGATCTAAACAAAACTTCATGGATTGGAAGACTCAACATAGTAAAGAAGTCAATTCTCTTCCAAATTGATATACAGATTTAATGCAATTCCTATCAAAATCTAAGCAGGATTTCTTATAGATATAAACAAGATTATTCCATAGGGCTTCCCTGATGGCGCAGTGGTTGAGAGTCCGCCTGCCGATGCAGGGGACACGGGTTCGTGCCCCAGTCCGGGAAGATCCCACATGCCGCGGAGCGGCTGGGCCCGTGAGCCATGGCCGCTGAGCCTGCACGTCCAGAGCCTGTGCTCCGCAACGGGAGAGGCCACGACAGTGAGAGGCCCACGTACCGCAAAAAAAAAAAAAAAAAAGATTATTCCATAAATTATATAGAAAAACAAAGTAACTAGAATAACTAAAACAATTCTGAACAAGAATAAAGTGGGAAGAATCAGTCTACATGATTTCAAAGCTTATTATAAAGCTATAGTAATCAGGACTGTGTGATATTGGTGGAGGGACAGACACATAGATCAGTGAAATGAAATCGAGAACCCAGAATTAGACTCACTCAAATACGCCCAACTGATTTTTGACAAAGGTGCAAAAGCAATCCAATAAAAGAAAGATAGCCTTTTCAACAAATGACACTGGAGCAATTGGTCATCCGTCAGCAAAAATGAAACTCAATCTAAGTCTCATGATTTATACAAATATTAACTCAAAATGGATCAGAGATTTAAATGTAAAACTATAAAACTTTTAGAAAAAACACATAGGAGAAAATCTTTGGGATCTGGAGTAGGCAAAGAGATTTGACACTAAAAGCAGGATTCATAAAAGGAAAAATTGATAAGTTGGGCTTCACCAAAACGAAAAACTTTTGCTCTGTGAAAGATACAATTAAGAACATGAAAAGACAAGCTACAGAATGGGAGAAAATATTTGCAAACCACAATATGCCAAAGGACTAATATTCAGAATGTATTTTTTTTTAAAAAGAACAACTCTGAAAACACACACACACACAAAAAAAAATCCGTTAGAAAAATGGGCAAAAGACATTGAAGAGACATTTCACCAAAGAGGATATACCTATGACAAAGAAGTACATGAAAATATGTTTAAAATCATTAGCCACTAGGGAGATGGAAATCAAAATGGTGAGATATTACTGCTATCAGAAGGGTGAAAATAAAAAATAATGACAACACCCAAATACCAGCAAGGATGTAAAGAAACTATCATTTGGACATTGCTGGTGGGGAAAATGGCACAGCCACTCTGTAAAACACTTTGGTAATTTCTTAAAAAACTAAAATGCAACCATTATATGACTCAGCAGTTGCACTCCTGGGCAACTGCTCTCCAGAGAAATGAAAACTTATGTTCACACAAAAACCTATACAAGAATGTTTATAGCAGTTTTATTCATAATAGTAAAAAACTGGAAATAACCCAGATGTCCTTCAATAGGTGGATAGTTAAACTGTGTTACATTCATACTATGGAATGATACTCAGCAGCAAAATGGAACGAATGTCACCTCACATCCATTAGGATGGCTACTATAAAAAAAAAAACAGAAGTGTTGGTGAGGATGTGGAGAAATTGGAACCATAGTACAATGTTTATGGTATTGTAAAATGGTGCAACCACTATGGAGAACAATATGGAAGTTCCTCAAAAATTTAAAACTAGAACTACCAAATGATCTAGCAATCTCACTTTGGATATATATCCAAAAGAATTGAAAGCAGGGTCTCAAAGAGATATTTTCACACCCACATTCATAGCAGCAGATGGAAGCAACCCAAATGTCCATCGATGGACAAATGAATAAACAAAATGTGATATATACATACAATGGCATATTATTCAGCCTTTAAAAAAAAAAGGAAGGAAATCGTGGCACATGCTACAACATGGAAGAACCTTAAGGACACTATGATAAATAAAATTAGCCAGTTACAAAAGACAAATACTCTATGACTCCACTTATATGAGGTATCTAAAGTAGTCAAATTCACTGAAACAGAAAGTAGGACGGTGGTTAACCGGGGCTTGTAGGGAGGAGGGAATGGGGAGTCGTCGTTTAATGGGTATAGAGTTTCAGTTTTGCAAGACAAAAAGAGTTCTGGAGATTGGTTGCACAATGTGAATGTACTTAACAAGGCTGAACTGTACACATAACACTGGTTAAGGTGGTAAATTTTTGTTATGTATATTTTACCACAATTAAATTTTTTTAAAAAGACTTTCATCATATAACTTTAAACTTGTGTCTCATTTCCAATACCTGCCTACCTAATATACTACAAATCCTTATTTTATATAAACCCAGCAATTATTCTGAACAAAAATACTGCACAATATTGTCCATGTTAAGAAAAAGCATTTTGTTAAATGTATACATTTTAAATATACCACAATTTTTAACCCTTGCTTGGCATTTATTTTCTAATATATCCTGAAGATTAAAACTGGCCTTGTTTCTCCTCTTCAAACACCTTTTTCAACCACCTTTCCCTTTCCCCAAACTATGTTCTAATAACTATGTTCTAATTCTTCACCTGTCTATTGCCCCCATCCTGCTTCTTTGTATAGAATCCTCACCCTAGGGATCCTCAACTCAGGACCCTGTCATTTCTGTCTCCCATCCCTACTCAGCCTGCATTCATCTGATTGAGCCAGAACTGAAGACCAGGGAAGCCACTAGCTGCTTGGACGTGGGGAATTTCCCGTCCTGCTTGTCAGGAACTGGCATGGAATGCTCTAGAACTGGGGTAAGGAGTGCTGAGTTAGAAGGTAGCAAGACTCAGAACAGACTTTTGTATGAGGCTGAAGTCAAAGCTTAGGAACTACCTCCAAAGTGAGGAGGAAAAAGTTGATGATAGAGTTGGCTAAAGCTCTCAGTAAACATTGGTGGGACAGGTCCCTTTGTCTGAAACAGAATCACAGTTACTGTTAGGAAACCACATAGCCCACAAATAAAGGGACAATTGGTTGGGTCAATGCTGTACCCCTAATAAACATGAGTCCTTAGTAGAGGTCAGGATAGATAGAAATGGATTCCAAATATACACTTAGATAACTATTAGCTTTACAAAGCAGAGGCTGGACCAGAGAAGCCTGATCTGAATCCCATCGAAGCATGTCACTCCAAATTGTTCTGCAGCTGGTAGGAAAAGACACAGCCATAGTTTCATGGGTGTCCCTGGCCAATTACATCCAGAACCGGCTCCCCATCTCTTTGTGATCACAAGGCTAGCTTCAAGGGAGTACAACTTGTGCGGTCACACAGGGCCCCCACTCAGAAGGGGCTTGATTTAATGCTACACTACTGCCATCTTGAAATTCTTAATAATTTTATCTTTGAATTTATATTTTGTAAGTGTAGTTCAATGGGACAATAGATCATGCTCATAAGCAGAGTAGGTATGTGGGATAAAGAAAAAAAGCTTTATATTTTAGTACCTTTAACAGCAATTTTTTCCTTGCTTTTGAAAAAAGCATTTTCATTCTGCAATGGGCCTAGCCAATCAGGCAGCCAGTCCTCCATGACCACATTTTCCCTGCAAGACCCATCAACTGCCTCAAATCTGCCAACCAGATTCTCTAGCTCTCCTTCAAGGAACCTGGAACTTTATGGTACTTTGTGCTTTTTTTCCCCTTAAATTCACAAAATATATTTATTAGAGGAAAATTAGAAAATATGTTAATCAAAAAGAAAAATATATAAAAATCATTGCTAATCCCAAGATCCAGAGATAACCACTCTCAATATTTTGGTATATATCCTGTTTATATGCACATGTACTCATTTTTATAAAAACAAATGTTAAGTCACAAGATTTAGTAATCTGCTCTTTTACAATATTAATATATTAAAAACATTTTTATGTCACTAAATATATACGTATTTATTTTCAAAAGGAAATAAATGTCAATTTTTCTAATTATAAAAATAATATTAGCTCATTGGGAGAAAACATCAGGCAACAGAGAAATGTATAAATAAGAGTGAAATTTCTACTTAATCTCACCATCCATAGATAATCACTGCTAACAATTTGCTGCAGATACTTTGAGACTTCCTTCTGTGTGTGTGTGTGTGTGTGTGTGTGTGTGTGTGTGTGTGTGCGCGCGTGTGCACACACGTGTGAGTAAATACACACATATAAGTTTTATATTAAATACACATATTTAAACAAATATGGGATCACACTGTGTATAGTCATATAGTCTCTTTTATTTTCCTATAGAATATGGATATATTTCTATGTGAATATAGATCACTATATACTTTTACATAAATGAGATTATCCTATATATAATACTCTTCATCCTGATTTTATCTCCTAACAATATGACTTAGATGTCTTTCCCATTCCAGTACATACAGACTTCTCTTATTCTTTGTAATGACTGAAGAGTTATTAAACTAAGAGTTGTTAACACTCATTGTGTAGATTTATTATAATGTAACCATTCCTCAGATGATTAAACATTCAGCTTGTTTCCAGTTTTTCAATTTTTAAAACAATACTATGATGAACATTCGGTTACATATATGTGTGTATATGAGTGTGTATGTTTGGACCCATCCAATTATTTCTTCAGAATAAACTACTAGATGTGTAATGGCTGGATTAAAGGATATGAACATAAAATTTACACTTTACAGTTCATATTGAGCAACTATGTGTAGCCTCTTTATTTTTTTCTTCTTTTTCTTCTTTATTTTTTTCTTTCTAAAGTTTCTTTAAACCCCTATCCCTCTGGATGATACAGGAGGCATACAGACATAAACTTGCCAATTAAAGATATCCTTAATTCTTCAAGCTTAAAAAATAATATTTTTCTATTTCAAATAATCTCCTTTGGTTAAATACCCAGACTTTCAAGGTTTCTCTCCCTTCTCCTTCCCAAGATGTCTTCATGGCAATTGAGTGTGGGATCCTGGCCGCTGGCTGTCCTTTGAGTCTCAGCTGGTCCTTTGCTCCATGTTGTCTGTGGGTACCTTCCGAAGCTCATGGCGGTTGGTGCTGATATCTTTACCTAGTCTGGTTTTTGAGACTAATGATGTCTACCTTCTTGGTTCTACCATGTGGCATGAGGTTATTGGCATAGGACATTGGTATGACAGGCATGACTATTGTCCCTACGACTCATCTCTAGAGGTTGGTCACCCACAGCCTCTGCTTGGTGTCATCTCATCCTAGTTTCATTTGGGAAGCAAGTTGGCCCATATCCCAGTAACTTTTCAGAGCCTTCTCCAGGTCCCAGCTATGCCAATCTCAGTGCCATGGGAAACAAGGGAATGCCTTTTTCCTTCTTCCAACTTACTATGCCATCATGCCATTTTAAACTTCTTATCTGGGTAGCATCATAATGGACACAATACTTCTCTAGGGGAATTTACCATTTTCCAGTCTGAACCTGGGGATACAAAGAGCTGTCTCTACTGCTCTAATAATCTCTCAAACTTATTTGGGACCACCCCCTTCTCCTTCCTAGGCAGTCCCCTCTAGGAATCAGAAAGGGCTATATTTTACTTCTTCCTATCTGGACGAGACAAAATGTCCCTTCCTTCTCAAGGTGGCATTTACTCTCTCCATTCCCTAGTAACTTAATGATGGAAAGCTATCAGATTATCAAAAAGGAAACACACTGAGAGGTATTTCAAAACATATCCATGTCACATACGTTTTAAGGCCTTAATACATGTTACCAAATTACCCTACAAAATATAGTACCCATCTAAACTCCAAATAGCAGTATATGAGATGTCCTTTCCCATAATCCTTCAATAGTAGGCACTAAACTTGGCCAACTGTGCAAAATCTTGTTATCCTAATCCTTTAGTTTGCATTTTTTTGAGTATTAGTGAAATTGACAGTTTTTGATGTTTATTTGTTCTTTTGTGAATTTCTCATTCCTGATCTTTGCCCATTATTCTACACATCTTTTTATATTTTTCTTATTGATTCATGAGAGTTCGTTATATAATAAGAATATATATATATATTTTATAATAAGAATATTAACCCAAGTTTGCCATGTCACTTAATTTATGGTACTTTTTACTCTTCAGAATTTTTAAAATTTTTATGAAGTCAAATCTACCTTTTTTTTCCTTTTTTGTTTTCTGTTTTTACCTTCATGCTTAGAAGGACCTTCTACACACTGATTATATGAATACATATCTACATTTTATTCTATACTTTATGTGTTATTGTTTTCATTTAAGTATGTAATATATTTGAAATTTATGTTGGTGCAAGATGTGAGGTAAGGCTCTTTATTTCCCAAATGATTAACAAGTTGTCATAATGTCCTGGTGATCTTTGTAAAGAAGAAAAATATCGTGCTCTTGATTTTCCACAACACTGTGGCTTCAATGTAGTAACTGTAAGTAACCACCATAAACTTTATTTTCTGACATTACAGCAACTCTGAGGAACCTAGGTCTAACCAAAGTTCTAACCTCCTAGGCAAATACTCATCTGAACTTGTGTTAGTGGTAAATAGAAAGGGACCTTCCATATGTATTTAGGAGAGGTAGATTATCTGATAATGCCCTCTGCCTCTGTCATACACCCTGACCATTTTCTAAGACCAATCACTGGGATCCCTCACAACTTTCCGCCCAGAGTTTCACTAGTGTTAGAGAACTCCCTGCATCTTAGCTGTCACCATAGCATTCCTGAGCCAACCCAGAGATGTTTATTTTAGAAAACTTAGAAGCGCAAAGGACAAGTTCTCTTTGGCTGAGACACTTTCAGGATGCTGGACAAAGTATCAGTTATCTTGGAGTGGAAAACCCCCTGAACTGTTATTAAGGACATCAAACAATTACTGGAGTTCCCCCAGTTTTCCACCCCCACCCTAGTAACCTACTAACAGGCCTTCTCAAGAAGAAGGCAGGCTTTTACCTAGTCCCTGGCTGTAGCTCCTCTGCCTTTATCCTTGCCTACCCTACACCAACATGCTCCTAAGTTATTAAAACCAACCGCAGCTCAAGCATCATCACCTCCAGGAAATCTTCCCTGGTACATTCTCCCCAAAGGCTGGATTAAGCGTCTTTCATACATCCTCCTATAATACAGAATATAAAGTTTACCACAGTTTTTCACTCATTGTATTTTAATTATACTTCTGTGTGCCAGTGAACCCATTTGATCGCAGCACTCTCTTAGGGAAGGACTCTGTCTTATCTCTCTGTGTATCCCCAAGGTCTAACAATATGTGGTACACAACAGGCCCTCAGTAAATTCTTGCTGGTTAAATTAACAAATAAATGAACCATGTCCTATCATTTGATTGTTAAACAATCTCCCTGCCCCAATCCAGAAATGAAGTAGTGCCCTGAAGAAGAAAAAATCCGGTACAACCCAGTCATACATACATTTTGAGAAATTTATCAAATTTGGCTAAGGCTGTTTAGCATTGTGTATATATTGCTTCTATATCCAAGTATTTGGCCAAAGGGAAATCTTCATTGAGTGAACTGACTATTCGAATAAAGAATAACCTATATTCTACATAATTTCTTATTGTGATTATCTGTTTAGGTATACATATCTCCCACAAGACTAAGAGCTTCTTAAAGCTCCACACCCAGTACAACACTTGACACGTAGTCAACACTCAATAAATGCTAGTTGAATAATATATAAGACATATATTCATGCTATTTCCTCTACCAAAATTGCCTCTTCTCCCTCTCCTTTTGCACCTGAAAAAATTACACTTGTCCTTCAGGGTTCAGCTCAAATGTCAACCCTTTCTGATTCAGCATAAAGCAGAAATAATCACTTCCTCCTCTGGGCTACCGTAGTTATTATATATGTAGTTCTTGTAGCATCTACTATGTTGTACTGTAGTTAGTTAAATTTAAGAACGATCATCCACTCCTCACGAACTCAAGAGCAGGAACTTTGTGTTATTTACATTTGCATCTCTTTGTACTGTACTTACTGTACCTAAAAATCGAAGGCCCTAAATAACAGTCTGTAAATTAGATTGAAGGGGGTAACAATAAGAATAGAGAGGAGGAGATGTGTGTTATAACAAGGGGTAGAGACCAAATCAAGAGAATTTTCTGAACAAAATAGTGAGAGAAAGGAAAGATGTAGGGAGAAAAATCAAGGATGATTAAGGTTTTGAACCTGAGTGACTAGAATAACTGAGTCATTTAAACCTGAATAACAGAAATAAAGAAATGAATACTAGGCACAGGTTTGGGCAGGTGTGGGCAATTAGGACTTTATTTAATTTTAGACATGCTGAATTCAAGGTTCCAGGAAACATCCAGTCAACATTTAAAACCCAAATCTGAATTTAAGTTGCAAAAGATACAGGCTTAGCATTCATCTATCATTGGAGCTATCAGGATTAAGTAACAAGAAAAAGGTATCCATTTTCCCACATTGGTCTTAGTAAAAAAAGAAAAAGAAGTGAGTGCTAAATACTGGAATTATTTGCTTATGATATGACAGTCTAACTGGAAAAGTATAAAATAGAAGCCAATAAAGTTATAGAAGCCAGGATAAAAGATGAATACACAAAATTCAATTGCTTTCAATATAATGAAAATAACTAATTAGAAAATGGTATTTTAGGACTTCCCTGGTGGCACAATGGTTAAGAATCCACCTGCCAATGCAGGGGACACGGGTTCGATCACTGGTCCGGGAAGATCCCACATGCGTCAGAGCAGCTAAGCCCATGCGCCACAACTACTGAGCCTGCACTCTAGAGCCCACGAGCCACAACTACTGAGCCCACGCAACTAGAGCCCATGCTCCACAACAACAGAAGCCACCGCAATGAGAAGCCCGCACACCGTAACAAAGAGTAGTCCCCACTCGCCGCAACTAGAGAAAGCGTGCGCACAGCAACAAAGGCCCAATACAGCCCCCCAAAAAAATGCAATTTTAAAAACCTATTCATGATAATAGCAAAACTATAAAATGCTTAGAAAAAAATGTGTAAAACCTATATGAAGAAAATCATAAAACTTCACTGATGCACATAAAAGAAAATCTTTAAAAACAGAAAAGTATACCAAGTTCCTGGGTGGGATGATGCAGTATTCTAAATAAAACAATTCTTTTTAAATTAATATATAAATCTAATGCAATCATAATCAAAAACCTAAAGAAATTTTTGGAAATGTTAAAAGTTAATTCTAAAATTCCTCTGTAAGAACATATCCTAGAAATTTTTGAAAAAGAATAATGAAAATGGACTTGTTCTACCAGAAACCAAAATTTACATAAAGGAACAACAATGAATGCAGTCTAGGAGCATATTTATATACATCTGGGGATTCAGTATGTGATAACAGTGGCATTTCAAATCAGTGGGGAAGAAAATGATTATTCCATAAATGAAGCTAGTACAGTTTTCTATTCATTTGGGAAAAAAATCAGAATCTCTACTTTATACCATATACAAAAATAAATTCCAGATGGATTGAAGATCTAAATGTAAAAAAGAAAATATAGAGGAATAGAAGAAAATACAGAAGACTCATGTGACAATATTGAAATAGGAAAAGCTTTCTAAGCAACTCACAAAACACAGAAGCTATAAAGTGAAAAAATGATAGATCTGACTGCATACAAATTTAAAATTGTACAACAAATGACAGCATAAATAAAAATCAACTGTTTTGGTCTTCCCTGGTGGCGCAGTGGTTGGGAGTCCGCCTGCCGATGCAGGGGACGTGGGTTCATGCCCCGGTCCGGGAAGATCCCACATGCCGCGGAGCGGCTGGACCCGTGAGCCATGGCCGCTGAGCCTGCGCGTCCGGAGCCTGTGCTCCACAACGGGAGAGGCCACAACAGTGAGGCCCACGTACCGCAAAAAAAAAAAAAAAAATCAAGTGTTTTTATTTAAACATAATAAGTACAACTGGGATAAAATATACTAACAAATTAAAGGATTAATATACATAAAGAATAAAGAGTTCCCTCAAATCAATAGAAAAAGAGAATCCAAAGGAAAAAATAGGCAAATAGGTAATTCAAAGATAAGAAGTACAAATTTCCAATAAAACATTTTTAATGTTCAGCCTCACTAGTAATCAAAACATGCAAATAAAAACAATGAGATCTTTTCTTTTTACTCAGGTTGGCAAAAAGGAAAACAATCAAATACTTATTAATGCATATCCAATGCTGTGGATAAGGGTGTGGAGAAATGGACTCTCTTAAATCCTATTGGTGAGAGTGATTGTAAATTGCTTCAAGCTTTTCAGAAGGCAAATTGTTATTGTCTATTAAAGCTCTACATTAAAAACTATAAAATGCTAATTATATATTTAAGTATCTATTACAATTTTACAGGTATATACTTCATCATCCAGTAATTGCATAGTGTGCCTTACATACCTTATTTCCTTCTGTCACACCAATCCAAACCTCTCCTTTATGATAATCTATATGTTATTTCTCATACAGCTCTCTTCCTCTTCTAAGATAACCAAATCTCTCACTCTCTTTACCCTCCCTAATTCTTCTACTGTGTCCTCTGGAACTCCATTTGTATCAGTATTAAAGTCTGTCATATCCTCAACCTCTTCCCTAAATGTTCCCTTCACCTTCTTGTTCTCACCAAAACCTCACACTTCCTGAGCACACTGCTTTCCCTGTAGCCCTCTCAAGTGGAGGTTGTATCTCTTCCACACAAGTCACACCACTAGACTTGGACATAAAGTGGCCTCCTGTTGCCCCTCTCCTCACAGCCATTTCTAATTCATTCCTCCTTAAAAATAATTGCTGTCATCTAGCCCCAAGACTGATGACTTTGCCTTCAGTCTTACATCTTGCTCTCTAAAACTACTGCTGTCATTCTTGGTGACTTTGATATTCATGTGGATGATCACCGAACCCCCTCTGGTCAATCAGTTCCTTGACCTCCATCACATCCAATGATATTTTTCTCCAGGCTGCCTCAGCTTCTCACTTCACTGCCATAACCTAAACCTGTAATCACTATCACTGAATCGCCTTTCAATGTAACAGTGGCAATTCAAAGACAATATAGCAATGTCTTCAAAATTGTGATGGAAAATTATTTTCAAACTAAAATTCTATATCCAGCCAAAAATCAAGTGACAGGGTAGATTAAAGACATTTCAAACAGGTAAGATCTCAAATAATGCTCGAGATTCTCATCCCCCATCCCCCAACCCCAACACACACACAAACACACACACGCAATGTTATGCTCTGACCTATTCTTTTTTTGAAATATAGTTGATTCACAATATTGTGTTCGTTTCATATGTACAGTAAAGTGATTCCGTTATACATATATATGCATATATATATTCTTTTTTATTCTTTTCCATTAGAGTTTATTACAAGATATTGAATATATTTCCCTGTGCTATACAGTAAATCCTTGTTGTTTATCTATTTTATATAGGGTAATGTACATATGTTAATCCCATACTCCCAATTTATCCCTAACCCCCCCTTGCCCTTTGGTAACCATAAGTTTGTTTTCTATGTCTGTGAGTCTGTTTCTCTTTTGTAAATAAGTTCATTTGTACTATTTTTTAGATTCCACATATAAGTGATATCATATAATATTTGTCTTTCTCTGTCTGACTTACTTCACTTCATGTGATAATCTCCAGGCCCATCCATGTTGCTGCAAATGGCATTATTTCATTCTTTTTATGGCTGAGTAATATTCCATTGTATATATATATACCACATCTTCTTTATCCATTCATCTGTTGATAGACACTTACGTTGCTTCCATGTCTTGGCTCTTGTCAATAGTGCTGCTATGAACATTGAGGTGCATGTATCTTTTCAAATTAGAGCTTTTGTCTTTTCCAGATATATGCTCAGGAGTGGGATAGCTGGATCATATGGCAACTCTATTTTTAGTTAAGGAACCTCCTTACTGTGTTCCATAGTGGCTGCACCAATTTACATCCCTACCAACAGTGTAGGAAGGTTCCCTTTTCTCCACATCCTCTCCAGCATTTATTATTTATAGACTTTTTAATGATGGCCATTCTGACCAGTGTGAGGTGATACTTCATTATACTTTTGTTTTGCACTTCTCTAAAAATTACAATGTTGAGCATCTTTTCATGTGCCTATTGGCCATCTGTATGTCTTCTTTGGAGAAATGTCTACTTAGGTCGTCTGCCCATTTTTTGATCAGGTTGTTTGTTTTTCTCTTATTGAGTTGTATGAGCCATTTGTATATTTTGGAAATTAATCCCTTGTTGGTCACATCATTTGCAAGTGTTTTCTCCCAGCCATAGGTTGTCTTTTCATTTTGTTCTTGATTGCCTTTGCTGTGCAAAAGCTTATAAGTTTGATTAAGTCCCATTTGTTTATTTTTGCTTTTATTTCTATTGCCTTGGGCTAGTGACTGTCTAAGGAAACATAATCAAAACACTGTTATGATTTATGTCAGAGAATGTTTTGCGTGTGTTCTCTTCTAGGAGTTTTATGGTGTCATGTCTTATATTTAAGTCTTTAAGCCATTTTGAACTTATTTTTGTTTATGGTGCAAGGGAGTGTTCTAACTTCATTGGTTTACATATGGCTGCCCAGCTTTCCCAACACCACTTGCTGAAGAGACTGTCTTTTCTCCATTGTATATTCTTGCCCCCTTTGTTGAAGATTAATTGACCACAGGTGTGTGGGTTTACTTCTGGGCTCTCTATACTGTTCCATTCATCTTTGTCTGTTATTGTGCCAGTACCACACTGTTTTGATTACTGTAGCTTTGTATTATAGTCTCAATGCTTTGACCTATTCTTGAATACTGAAGTTTGGCCATGGTGAGTTTTAAAAATATGGTGCAGCCCATTCCCTCTGGTCATCTTTCTGCAGAAGGTTCAAAACCTGGTCCACACAACAACAGCCTTGCCAAATACCCTGACTGTTCTGAGCCCTGTGTTTCTCAGGACAAGTGGTTTGCTGGTTTCCTGGCTTTCCAAAATATTTTTTAATCAAAAGAAAAAGCCCTGAGTTTAGATTTTTGTCAATTTTCATGACACAAATATTTCCCTTAGGGCCAATTTCAAGCTGCCAACATGAGATCAATTTCCTGAAAATGTAATCATCAGCCAGTAAAAGCTGACTCCAGCACACCACTATGTAACGCAGCAGCACTCACTTTAGGCTTTGCCCAAGAATTCCCACAGAAAGGATTCCTATAAACTCTCAGGAAAGCTGAACACAGGCTATGCCCCAGAGACTTCCTATGAAAGCCTTTATTTAATAATGGCAATATTACTCTTTCCTAATACAGTGAAATTAGTGCTTACTACTCAATTTTTCAAAATTAAACCAAATACATTACACAAAGGTGGTTAATATGTAAGAAAAAAACAAAGAAATGTTTAAAACAAAAGGCAAGATAGTGATTACACCTGGTGGTGAGGGAAGGGTACACAAGTGAGAAGGATCCACACAGGGGCCTTCTAAGGTATTGATGATTTTCCGCTTCTTAAGTCAGATGACATGTATCCAGGTGTTTATTTTATTACTATGCTTATGCTATTTTTAATGTAATATGTATTTAATAGTTTAAAATGTTTAAGTAATAATAAAATAGAATAAAGAAAGAAAAATTATGTGCTAAAATAAAATACAGTAGAATATTTTTACATAATCTTCAACTGGGAGGGCCTTCTTTAGCAAGACTCCAAACCCCAAATTGAAAAGATTGACAAGTTTGATTACATCAAAATATTAAATTTCTGTACAACAAAAGATAACATAAATGAAGTTAAAAGACAAGTAACAGAGTAGGAAGGAAAATTTTCTATTATGTGAGGAAAGGATTAATACTTAGTATATATGAAGGGTCCCTACAAATCAATGAGAAAAAGATAAATAACCCATCAGAAAATTGAGTAAAGAATATCAACAGACAATTCATAGAAAAAAGGCAAATATTAAACATATAAAAAATGTTTGATATCACTAATATTGGGGGAAAAACAAATTAAACAATAATGAAATGCCAATTCTCACCCATCTTGTTGGCAAAGATAAAAAAGATTGATGATACCCAGTGTTGGTGAGGGTGTAGGGAAAGAAAGCCTCTCAAATACTACTCGTGAGAGTGTAAATGAGTACATTCTTCTTAGAGGACAATTTGGTTGTATATCTAACAAAATATTAAATGCATTTTTCAACCCTGCAATTCCTCTTCTAGAGTACTAGTCTTCAGACATACTTTCACAGGTGTACAAAGTACAAATGTAAAAATAAAAAGAAATGCCCATCAATAGGGGACTGATTAAATATATCACAAGATATTGATATAATCGAATATACGCATCTGCTGAAAAAACAAGATTCACTGACACGGAAAGATGCCTCTGGTTTATTGTTACATTAAAAAAAAGCAATATTCAGATCAATATGATTGACTGATATGATTTTATTTATTAAAAAACTATTATGTGTATGTATATATATAAATAAATAACATATATAAAACGTCATATATATGCTTTTTTCTTATATATTCTTATATATTTTATATGCTTATATATTTTTTCTATATGCTTTTTAATAATTTAACTATAATATATAAAAGTATATATAGAGATAGATATATATATGTAAAAGCATAGAAAATATTTTGAAAGAAACTTACTAATCTGTTCATTATGTTACCTCTTGTTGGGTCATGTACCTGGGGAGCAGCTGGAGGAAGACTAACAATTATAACATTTAACTTCTGTATTGTTTGAATCTTTATAAGCACATATCTGAAGGATTTTTACACAATTATAATATAAAAATGTTAATGTTTACATAGTTGGTACGGAAATTTTTACAAAAAATATATTTGATAATGTTTAATTTAGTATAGCTTTGATTGGGACTTCTTTTAAAATAATCCTGATTACTTCTGTCAAAGCAGCTTATGGATAATATGGGCTCACAAGCATAATAACAAAATGGTATATCTCTGACTTCACTCCCATCAGCTCTGCAGAAGTTAAAAATAACTCTTCTTAAAATTTTCCCTAATACTTCTGGCATTAAGTCCCCACAGGCTATCTCACATATGCTCTGTAAATGAGTCTGCTTTGCTGCCATGTGGTGCCTGCCATTTTTCTCCAGTAATGATGTCTCCGTTCCTTTCACCAAGAGTGGCTAGTATGCCAACAATGTCCATGAAGGCCACATGAGCTGATGTCTGAGCTGAAGGTGCCAATGCTGTTTAGCAGAGGCACTGAAGGTACCACTGCCAACAGAACTACTGCCTTCAACAATGCCACTGCTAATGTTGCTGCCACCATCACCATCATCTTGATACCACTCTTTCCCTCAACCCCACGTCCTATTTATCTATAAGTCCAATGGATTCAAGTTCTAAAACATATCGCCAATATGCCAACTTCCTTCCAAGTCCACTATTAACACCCTGGCCCAAGCTACCACCATATTTACTTGCACTATTGCAAATACCCTAACTGCTCTCCCTGTTTCCATTCTTACACCAATCTGACCCATTTTCCATGACAGTAGTAAGAATGATCCTTTAAAATATAAATTAGGTCTTATCATTTCCCTGCTCAAAATCATTCAATGACTCTTCATCACACTTAGATTAAAATTCAGTCTTTACCACGACTCACTAGATTGTACAATACATGATCTGGCCCCTGACTAGCTCTAGAATCTCATCTTTTGTTTTTTTTAATTTATTTTATTTATTTATTTATTTATTTTTGGCTGTGTCAGGTCTTCATTGCTGCGAACGGGCTTTCTCTAGTTGCAGAGAGCAGGGGCTACTCTTCGTTGCGGTGCGCGGACTTCTCATTACGGTGGCTTCCCTTGTTGCAAAGCTCAGGCTCTAGGCGCGTGGGCTTCAGTACTTGTGGCACACGAGCTCAGTAGTTGTGGCACGCAGGCTCTAGAGCACAGGCTCAGTAGTTGTGGTACACGGGCTTAGTGGCTCCGCGGCATGTGGGATCTTCCCAGACCAGGGCTCGAACCCGTGTCCCCTGCATTGGCAGGCAGATTCTTAACCACTGTGCCACCAGGGAAGTCCTAGAATCTCATCTTGTCCTACTCTCTCCTCAATCAAACCGGCCTCCTTTCTGTTCCTCAAACATGCCAAGCTTCTCCTGCCTTCGGGTCATTACATCTGCTGTTCTCCTTGCCTAGAATATTCATCTCCCAGCATTTCATATGGCTTGCCTCCTCCTTGTCATTCATACCTTACCTTAGATATCTCCTCTGCAGAGAGCAAACTTCCCAGACCTACCGATCCAAACAAAAGCCACTCATTCTCTACTATATGACTTTATTTAATATTCTGCACGGCACTTCTCACTACCTGACGTTGTTTTGTTAGCCCGTTTTCACCAACAAAAGTACTAGAATCCATGATCCAAGAGAGAAAGGACTTTGTCAATCCTGTTTGCACTGTTTCCTTAGTGCCTAGACTGGTGCCTGGCACATAATACAGGCTCTCAATAAAATTGTGCTGAATGAAGGAATCACCATCACCAATACTGCCAGTGTTGTTGCCAATACCAAAGCTGTTAACCCCTTGTGCTCTTACTATCCTACTGAGTTTTAGAGGACACCATTATTTTAGCTTTTACTCTTTTGCAGCTCCTTAGACCTAGTCTCAAGTCTGGCAATCCAGGTATGACCACAGGTATGACTCCCTGGGGGCTGAACCCAGGGGCATCTTGATTGATAGAAACATGTTGCACCCAGAACCACTCTTCCCCTGCTGCATTGGTCAGTATTCTTGACTCAACCCTGTGTATCTCTAGGCTCTCATCCTCTGGAGCTGCAGTTCTTGATTTTGGCTGCACAAAGAATTACCTGAGGAAGTTTGATGCCTGGCCAGGTCCCACCCTCAGAGGTTCTGATTAATTGGTCTGAGACGCATCAAGGGCGTTGGGATAGTTTTTTAAGCTCCCAAGGTGATTCTGATGTGATAACTGCTGCTTTGGAATAAATTCTTTCACAGGAGCCTCCTTGATTCCTCATATAAATTAGATTCCCGGTAGGTCAATTTCAAGTCCTCTTGAATCTCCCAGAATTACGACGAATGACAGCTTTAGGCTCAATCTGACACCCCTGAGGCCCTTGCTGCATGGATGTGCTGCCACATACTGATACTGACATAGTAATACAATAATATTTTGACCAAATCAGGGTTCTGAAGATACATTTCATGATCACATTAACTGAGTTGAGGCACTTTTGAGAAATGTAGTATGTGCTTGTTGTCACTAGAGGGCTGTCAGGTAAGGTAAGCAAAAGAAGAAAAGAGGAAGAAAAATTGTCAAACTTCAGAGAATCCATTTACTCCCACAGTTCCTATCATTTTGATGAGTACAAAGCTAAGTTTTCTATCACTTGCCCTGATCACTTTTCAAATGTCCAGTCCTGTATATTCAAGTGGATCCTAGTGATTTCTTCCTGATTGTCCACCACCTCACATTTAACTAAACACTAAAATCAAACACATGCCTCCCCAAACTGACTTTTCTTTCTGACTTCTGTTTCTGTGCATGACGTTTTTATTTTCCCAGGCACCTAACAAGAAACTCCACAGTCCCATGCTTCCTTTTCCCATATGTCCCCTCCCTCCATGCTCTACACTGATTTGCCTCCTAAATATTTCTCACATCCATTTCTTCCCCTTTATCCCTATTGCCATGGCCTTAGTCCAGACCCATAGGACTTCTCACTTGGATTTTTGTAATAACCTCTGAAAGGGTATCTCTGACCCAGTTTGGGGTTGTCTACTCTTTCCTTAACACTGCCACCAGAATGAGCTTTCAAAACCAAAAAGCTGACCGTGGTCATGGCAGTCCCCTGCTTAAAACCCTTCAGTGGCTCTACACATAATAAAGTACAAATATCTCTTTAGGGCTCTTTAAGATCTGGCTCCTGCCTACTTCTCCAAACATATGTTTCACAGCCCCTTCTCTTGCATGCTAAGATCTGATGTCTACAAACTTGCAGTTCCCCCATCTGTGCCTTTGCAAGTGTTATTTCCTCTGTCTACAACGCCCTTCCTCCTCTTTTTAACCTTTTTAAGATACTCATCTCTCAAAATTCAGCTATGGAGTTTCCTTCTTTTTCCAGGCAAAGGTAGCCATTCTGGTGCTGCCTGGGCATCAGGATTTTTCAAAGCTCTCCAGGTGATTCTGATGTGTACCAAGGTTGAGAACCACTGCTGCCATATATCTCTAAAACTACAATATATTTCAATTAGTTTTAGGCATATCTGTCCTCCTTTCTAAACTCTAAGGTCTTTGAGGGAATAAACTATGTCTTATTCAATTTTACAGTCCTAGTACCTGGGGAGAAGAAATGAATGAACGAGTGAATAAACCCTCCCAATGATATAAAAAATACAAGTTTCCACTAATATTTTTGTCATATCATAACCACCTGTAAGTCTCTTCTGTAAAAATATGATGCAGCATTACCTTATAGGAACATAAGAATTGCCTTGCTGATTTAGACTAAATATTGTCACCAATAGTGTAAAAGAACATGATTGTCCTCATTGACAACTACCTTAACCTGCGCAAAGATATACCTATAATAATTTTAGCTTCCTGAAATAATTTATTATAAAACCATTTAAAAGTTGTTTATAATTTTAGCTCATCCTATTTTGTGGGGATAAATTTACTATTGGCATGCAGCAGCATTCCAGGGCCTGCTAGGAGACACAGAGTACAATGAAGCCACCTAAAATTTTCTTTTTTAGATAGAACTCGATCCTATGCCCAAGGACAATTTATCCCCACAGCAGCTTCCCTAGATGCCTCCATTACACCATCACATTCTTATCAACAGCTGCTTAGCTAAAAAGTCCTGAGGACAGCTCATCCAGCCCAGCCCAAAAGACTTGAAGATATTTCTGGGATTAGAAGAGAGATAGTTGAGAGACCACGGAAATAGGGGACAGCTGCTGTTGTCATTCCACAACAAAGAAGACAGCAGACAACTTGGGCCTTCGTCCTAGGTAGGAGTGCCTAACCACAGTTTGGAGGTTTCTGGCCCATGAGGAAATACGAAGGCCTAACCTGAGTTGGGTCTGGGACATGCATTCTTCTAACCTGCACCCTGCTTTGGCAGGGGTGTCCTGTCAAAGACTCTCTCAACTCCTTTCACGTCATTTATCTAGACACACACAGGGTATTTAAGGGCCAGAACCATTACTCTTATCCAAAAGAACAGGGACCTGAACAGGCCATGGACTGGCAGCAAGAAAGTACCTTCGTACATAGGTAGTCAGATCAAGAAAACCAGTGCTCAAAATTAGTTGGAGCACATATTAACAAACTCTCACGTAGGAGCATAGTCTAAAGCTACAGGCAGCCAGGAGGCTGGCTGTTGCCTCAGCTCTAGTCTAAGGAGGACTGTTCAATGATAAAAATGGCAAACATTCTTCCTATTTTCAGGACTTAAAGGGTGAGCATCTTGTCCTTTAACTGAAAGCTCGATTAGCATTGCAGATGGGATGAAATGCACCTGGACACCCCCTAGCTGGGCTCCTCGTTTTTTCACTACTGATCAGCTCCCTTGGTCTATTCCAGACACGAGTAAACTTAAGGCGCTGAGAGGAAAATTTGGAGAAAAGCTATTTACATTTGTGGTAATGGCAAAATATTGCTCAACTTTGCAAAGTTTGAACCACTAAGTAGGTCCTTGCAGTATTCACTGCTAACATTCCCTATAACACAGAGGAGTGACAACAGTCACTAAACCCTGACCTTGAAGTCTGTTTTTTCTAATTAGTTTTCCCTACTTCCACCTTCCAGACCCAGATTACAAAATAAGCTTTAATTTCCTTTTTGGTCTTTAGAGGGATAAAGTCCTTTGTTATCTGGCTTTCAACAGACATGGGTTTTGGCTTCAGCTTGAAACGGCATTAACTTCCTGACCACCTCTCATCACCCACTTGGTTAGTTTCCCTCTGGCTGCTCCCAGGATGTCCTGTTTCTATCTCTTCCTCCCTGCTTGCGACAGAGGCCCTGCTCCCACGCTGTTCCTGGTCCCTGCCCCCAGGATTATAGCATCCTGAGTGGTCTGCCATTTGTCTCTATTGCCTCTCTCCAGACTCTCCCTGTACTTTCCGGTTTCCATCATATATTCCACACCCAGTGCCCTTGAGCTTCTTTCCGTCCCTGACTCTGGTCATCCCACGTTTTCTGTCTCTTCTCTTTTTTTCCAAAGAAACACTTCTGGATTTTGGATTTCTTTTTCACAAATTTACCCCTAGGTATCACCCACCCACTATGTAGGGCTCCATTTCCTTACCTCCCTGTAGTTCAATCTTTCCCCCATTCAGGCTTCAACAATACACATCTTCAAAAGTACCCCCCAACACACACACACACACACTAATTACCATTAAACATTTACATATACTTAAGATTCTTACATTTAGATTTTAAGAGTCCCACTTTTAGACCTCCTCTTCCCAATTCCACAGTCACTTTGAAGAAGGAAGGCATTTTTTTCTATAGATGTCTCTGAGTATTTACGGCTGGAATCCTCAATCTGATGGCCAAATGGCAGCATGAAAATATAATGTGAAACTCCCTCAAGTAAACCTTGCTTAAAGTGTTATCTAAAGACCACCTGCATCACAGTCACTTGGGGGAAGCTTCTCAAAATGCTAATTTTAGGGGCTCCCTAGAAATAAGAATTCAATAGGTCTAGGGTGAAGTTCTAGAATCTGTATTTTAACCGGCTCCCTAGAAGAGTGTATAGTTTGAAAATCACTGCAGTAAGACATGCTGCTTACATAGCTCTCCTAACTTTAGGTGTTAGCATCTTGA